>NW_027285184.1:0-105100 GCF_040894005.1 Engystomops pustulosus | reverse complement strand
CTCAGCTTCTTGCAGCCATAGGAGGGTACACAGCTCCTGGAACACTTGTGACTCAAATGCAGTTCCCTGGTCCATAAGGATTTTATCCGGACATCCATGGGGGAGGATGAAACTCTTCCACAGGGCCGCTGTGGTTGTCCTTGCGGACAAGTCTCTGACTGGTACGGCGACCACAAATTTAGTGTAGTGGTCTATGATGGTCATGGCGTATGTGTGACCAGACCTGCTGAGCTCCAACTTCACATGATCCAGAGCCAGGATCTCCATAGGACGTTGGCTCACAATGGGATGTAGAGGGGCCCTTTGATAGTGTCGCTCTCCTCCAGCGATGGCGCAAGCTGGGCATTCCCGGCACCAGGCCTTGATGTTGGACTTCATTTTCACCCAGTAAAAGCGCTTTTGAAGGGTAGCTTCAGTCTTCTGTGTGCCAAAGTGTCCGGACTTGTCATGATACATATCCAGCACTATATTGGCATCCCTCCGGGGAATCACAATCTGGTACACCTGGTCATCGGTGATAGGATCCAGAGTTCTCCTTTTCAGCAGGCCCTGATGCATACTCTGCGTCTTCCTCTGGCGCCACAATTGGGACAATTCTCCATCAGCTCTCCTCCGACGAATCCTTTCAGGCACTTACACACTGGAGAGATAGTCCATAATTCTCCTATGGCACGGTTTTCAACCTGCAGAATCATCCAGAGGTCTTTCTCTGCAGGTGGCACAGACTATTCTGGTGAAGTAGCAGGTTGTGTTTCTGAGGGTAAAGAATAAACTCTCTGGGCCTCTTGGTGTACAAACTGGGCATAGAACGCTGGCATCTCCACATCTTCCCACTGAGCATCTGTGGAGGGTCAGCGAGTCTAAACAGAACATCAGCATTGTCCTTGGTCTTGCCGGCCCGGTAGTTGATAGTGAAATTGAAGTTCACTAATCTGGAGGCCCATTGCTGCTCCAGTGCTCCAAGCCGGGTGGTGTTCAGATGCGCCAAGGGGTTGTTTTCTGGCAAGACAGTGAAGAAGGATGCAGCTAGCTAGTCCTTGAACTTTTCAGTCACAGCCCAGACTAACGCCAGAAACTCCAACTTGAATGAGCTGTAATTCTGGTCGTTCTGTTTCGGTTCTAGGAGGGAATGCCTGGTGTAGGCTACAACCCTTTCAGTTCCATTCTGAAGCTGGGATCACTGGCATCGGTGTAGAGGGTGAAAGGCAGACTGTAATCTGGGTATCCCAACACTGGAGGCTCAGACAGCCTTTGCTTCAGCATTTGGAAAGCCGCTTCTCGTTCTGCTGTCCATTCGATGGCCGCTCGGGATCGTTGGCCCTCTTTTGGCAGTCACCCTAGGAGTTCTTGCAGGGGGGCTGCCAGCTGGGCAAACTTCGGGATAAATCGCCTGTAGTAGCTGGCAAATACCAATAAGCTCTTGATGTCCCGGATAGTAGATGGGATAGGCCAGTCATGGACAGCTGCAATTTTATCTGGGTCTGGCTCAATTCCATCAGCGCTCACCACATGCCCTAGGTACTTCACGCTAGGCTGCATTAGATGGCACTTGGAGGGCTTGACCTTAAACCCATGCTGGGTCAGGATTTGGAAGACTTCAGCCAGATGTTGGAGGTGTTCTTCGTAGGTCTTGGAACAGATGATTATATCATCCAAGTATAGCAGGACGGCCTCGAAGTTCCGATGACCCAAACATCTCTCCATTAACTGCTGAAACGTGCCTGGGGCATTGCATAAGCAATGGCATATTGTTGAACTCAAACAGGCCCATTGGGGTGGTGAAAGCCGTCTTCTCCCTATCTTCAGGCGCCATGGCCTCTTGCAAGTAGACCCTGGTCAGATCCATGCTTCACCTCCAGCTGTTGGGAGGCAGACAGAGAGGTTTCCACTAATTCTTCAGGGTGAACACTGAAGAGGGTGGATACAGCTTGGCATCTTTTCAGATCCACTGGGGAGTCTCCCACATTTAGTAGTCTGATGGGTACTTGCCCTCGAGATACTGTAACTAGGCACCTGGCTGCCAGAACGGGCAGGTCTTCATCAGCTGGTAGGGGCTCTACCAAAGCCTGGTAGTCTTGACCTTGAACGCCCATTCAGGCTCGGCACCATACTAACGTCTCAGTCCCAGGTTGAAGGCGGACAGGCTGTGAATCTTTGTTCCGGACTCTGCAGATTTCTCCATTGGGGCCAGCAAACTTCTGCTGTGCCACCAGGACTTGCATGGTCTCCTGAATTACCTTCCGAGAATGACTGGGCACTGTTGGCAGGGAGTCTTGGAGAGCCTTCAGCACTTCAGGATAGCAGTGGCGGAGGACATTGGTACCCAGGACCAGGGAAAAGTTACCATCTTCGGGCACTCGTGTCACCACTACGCCCTGTCTGGTCAACTCTGTGTCTCCAATGGTTAGTGTCAGTTCCCAGTAGCCGCGGATGGGTACTTCCCATTGTTAGCGATAGTGTTCAAATAAGCCCTGGGAGGCTGTGTCAAGGATGCTCCTCTTCGGCATCTCATGAAGGTGGCACTGCGGAGGGTGGTCACTTGAGAGCCTGTATCAATTAAGGATGGTAGGTTTACTCCGTTGATGATCACTTGAACCATGAGGTGACTCCCCACAAACCTGGGCATCCAGTTGGAATCTCGGGGACTTAGAGGTTCTTCCCTTGGGGGTCATCCCGTAGATTCAAGGGTTTGTCGTTTAACTGACGACATCCATTCTCTTCATGCCTGGATTTACGACAGCTGCATCACAGTCTGGGTTCTTTCTGACTCCAGGTGTTTAAGGATTTTGCCATCCTTGGCCGCGGTTTGAATGGGGAGTCACGGGGAGTACTTGACTGTAACGAGTTCTCTGGTGGCTTCCTCCTCTTGGGGGAAGCGGTAACTTCCAGCTGGGCCAGTTGGTCGAGCATTTTACTCATGGTGTCTGCTAGGGTGGTGACCTGTTATGCCAGGGCAGCAAATTCAGCAGACGCGAGATGCTCTAGATGACAAGCTAGAGCGGTATCCTCCATTTCCACAGGTTCAAATTCCTTCAGCAGTCCAGCAGGCAGACATTCCCCTAGTATGTCGATGGCAATCACCTTGAACTCAAGAAAAGAGACCTGGGCATGTTGAAGAGAGTCCATTAATGAATTGCTCCCGCAGGGTTTGGTCGGAATCCTCAGCCTCTTTAGGATCAAGGCAGACGATAGCCTTCCATGTCTCCTGTAGAGAGAGGGCAAAGTCTCTGAGGAACTGTTGAGGTTTCTGTCTTTCCCCAAAGAACTTCTGCTTCAGCTCAGAGGCAGTACATTGTTCAAAGGTGTTGCGCAGTCTACTGAGGATTTGGTTCACATTCTGGCGCTGTTCTCGGGGCCAAGACTTGACTTCCCAGAGAGCGCGTCACTTAAATTGCCCGGTTAGAATGCCCACTTTCTGTTCTTCTGTGAGCGGATACAGAGTGAAGGTGGCTAGTAACTTGGCTCTGAATTCAGAGAAAGTGTGCAATTCTCCTTCATAGTGGGGTAACCAGGGGGCCGTAGCAGGGACCAGATGGAGTCAACGTTGTGCTAAAATAAGTTACAGTTCTTTATTCGAACCAACAGCAGGCAACGTGCCAAACGATTCCTTACAGATGGTTGGATTACTGGGAGTGATCTGAGAGAGTGAACCTCAGGAGTTTGGTCACCAGCCTGGTTGCAGATGCAGGCTTGGACGTAACTGTGTCCAATGCTGGAAGCCGCAGCTTTGTCCTGGTTGTTCTGTGTGAGCTCACTAGAGGTGTCTGGTCACTCAGTGTAGAGTTGCTATGCTCCTCTGTCAGGAGCTGGGTTACAAGAGCTGGTCATGAGGTGAGAGCTCAGCACTAAGAGTCTGTAGTCATTTCCTGTCCAGGGGTTTTGTTACTCCCTGGTCAGGTGGTCTCCAATCACACTCCAGTTTCCAGATTGGAACATAATTGGATAACAATAGCAAATACAATTACTACTGCATATTACTTCTTGGTGTACTGAGTGGTACAAGGGTCTTATTGGCAACCACTCCTCTGTCATGCGCATTGGCAGGGGTGTTGCACAATGATAAATTACAACATTATTGACTGGTGGCGCCACTAGAGCCTAAATACTGACCAGATGTGTATTAAATCCACTGTAAACCATAGACGATGGGGACTGTGCACCTTTCTGGGGTCTAAAACGTCTTGCACAGGTATTTAAGAATTGTCTGCGCAGGATTTAACTTTCTAATTGTGTCACAAGCCCTAGACCTAACATGCACCACTTAAAATGGTGAACTCTGTAGGACCTAAGTGGGGAAGGGACACATTCATGATATCGGACGCACGATCTTAGTGACTCACCGCCCTTTGCATTATAGTCAGACAATGCACTTTATGTGATCTCCGGTGACCAGGTAAGTAAATGAGCCCCAAACAGTATCTCAGTAATAACAAACAGGTCAGAGAGCAAGATATGCTGCAACAATATAACAGTCTTACTACGTCCATATACTGTAGATATCAAAGAGTAAAGTCACCGGTGGAGACACAGACATACATGGCCTTCATGATTAAAGGGGTTGTCCAGGCTTGTATGTTTTTTTTATGAGTGAAGTGGGGAGGATGTAAAAAAAGAAAGCAGATGTGCAAGTGTTACCAACCATACCTTCCAACCGTCCCGGATTCAGGATGCAGTGTATACAATGAGGCCAAGCCCTGGAACAATGTATACATCGGGGCCAAGCCTTGGAGCAGTGTATACAACGAGGCCAAGCCCTGGAGCAGTGTATACAACGGGGTAAAGCCCTGGAGCAGTGTATACAATGAGGCCAAGCACTGGAGCAGTGTATACAATGGGGCCAAGCCTTGGAGAAGTGTATACAATGGGGCCAAGCCTTGGAGCAGTGTATACAACGATGCCAAGCCCTGGAGCAATGTATACAACGAGGCCAAGCCCTGGAGCAATGTAAACAATGAGGCCAAGCCCTGGAGCAGTGTATACAAAGAGGCCAAGCCCTGGAGCAGTGTATACAATGGGACCAAGCCCTGGAACAGTGTATACAACGGGGCCAAGCCCTGGAGCAGTGTATACAACGGGGACAAGTCCTGGAGCAGTGTATACAACGGGGCCAAGTCCTGGAGCAGTGTATACAACAGGGCCAAGCCCTGGAGCAGTGTATACAACGGGGCCAAGCCCTGGAGCAGTGTATACAACAAGGTCAAGCCCTGGAGCAGTGTATACAACGGGGCCAAGCCTTGGAGCAGTGTGTACAACGGGGCCAAGCCCTGGAGCAATGTATACAACGGGGCCAAGCCCTGGAGCAGTGTATACAATGGGGCCAAGCCCTGGAGTAGTGTATACAACGAGGCCAAGCCCTGGAGCAGTGTATACAATCGGGCCAAGCCCTGGAACAGTGTATACAACGGGGCCAAGCCCTGGAGCAGTGTATACAACAGGGCCAAGCCCTGGAGCAGTGTATACAACGAGGCCAAGCCTTGTAGCAGTGTATACAAAGAGGCCAAGCCCTGGAGCAGTGTATACAATGGGGTAAAGCCCTGGAGCAGTGTATACAATGAGGCCAAGCACTGGAGCAGTGTATACAATGGGGCCAAGCACTGGATCAGTGTATACAATGGGGCCAAGCCTTGGAGAAGTGTATACAATGGGGCCAAGCCTTGGAGCAGTGTATACAACGATGCCAAGCCCTGGAGCAATGTATACAACGAGGCCAAGCCCTGGAGCAATGTAAACAATGAGTCCAAGCCCTGGAGCAGTGTATACAAAGAGGCCAAGCCCTGGAGCAGTGTATACAATGGGACCAAGCCCTGGAACAGTGTATACAACGGGGCCAAGCCCTGGAGCAGTGTATACAATGAGGCCAAGCCCTGGAGCTGTGTAAACAACGAGGCCAAGCCCTGGAGCAGTGTATACAATGGGGCCAAGCCCTGGAACAGTGTATACAATGGGGCCAAGCCCTGGAGCAGTGTATACAACGAGGCCAACCCTGGAGCAGTGTATACAATCGGGCCAAGCCCTGGAGTAGTGTATATAACGGGCACAAGCCCTGGAGCAGTGTATACAACGGGGACAAGCACTGGAGCAGTGTATACAACGGAGCCAAGCCCTGGAGCCGTGTATACAACGAGGCCAAGCCCTGGAGCAGTGTATACAATGGGGCCAAGCCCTGGAGAAGATTATACAACGGGGCCAAGCCCTGGAGGAGTGTATACAATGGGGCCAAGCCCTGGAGCAGTGTATACAATGGGGCCAAGCCCTGGAGAAGATTATACAACGGGGCCAAGCCCTGGAGAAGATTATACAACGGGCCAAGCGGGAAGCATACAAAATTACTGTGTGTACAACAGTAATGACACGTCTGGAATCATGAGAGCTTTTAGCAGGAATGAAAGCAAATAAAAACAACCCAAGGCATAAAATTATACCAGACAATATTATCTTGTGTAATGTAACACAACACCATGACCCATACACAAGCTCATTTTGGAAATCACAGGACAACTTCCCCTCATCCTCATAGACTGTAAGCCTTTATGAGTAGGGCCCTCACTCAGTCAGCACCTCCCCCTCATATTATCCCCCAGCACCTCCCCTTCATATTATTCACCAGCACCTCCCCCTAATATTATCTCCCAGCACCTCCTCCTCGTATTATCCCCCAGAACCTACTCCTCATACTAATCCCCAGCACCTCCTCCTCATATTATTACTCCAGCACCTCCCCCGCATATTATCCCCCCCCAGCACCTCCTCCTCATATTATCCCCCCAGCACCTCCCCCTAATATTATCCCCCCAGCACCTTGCCCTAATATTATCCCCCCAGCACCTCCTCCTCATATTATTACTCCAGCACCTCCCCCTCATATTATCCCCCAACACAGTGACTCTTATGGATGGGAGCACAGTGACTCTTATGGATGATGCACAGTGACTCTTGTGGATGGTTGCACAGTGACTCTTATGGATGGGAGCACAGTTACTCTTATGGATGATGCACAGTGACTCTTGTGGATGGGAGCACAGTGACTCTTATGGATGGGAGCACAGTGACTCTTATGGATGGGAGCACAGTGACTCTTATGGATGGGAGCCCAGTGACTCTTATGGATGGGAGCACAGTGACTCTTATGGATGGGAGCACAGTGACTCTTATGGATAGGTGCACAGCGGCTCTTATGGATGGGAGCACAGTCACTCTTATGGATGGGAGCACAGTCACTCTTATGGATGGGAGCCCAGTGACTCTTATGGATGGGAGCACAGTTACTCTTATGGATGATGCACAGTGACTCTTGTGGATGGTTGCACAGTGACTCTTATGGATGGGAGCACAGTGACTCTTATGGATGGGAGCACAGTGACTCTTATGGATGGGAGCCCAGTGACTCTTATGGATGGGAGCACAGTGACTCTTATAGATGGGAGCACAGTGACTCTTATGGATGGGAGCACAGTGACTCTTATGGATGGGAGCACAGTGACTCTTATGGATGGGAGCACAGTGACTCTTATAGATGGGAGCACAGTGACTCTTATGGATGGGAGCACAGTGACTCTTATAGATGGGAGCACAGTGACTCTTATGGATGGGAGCACAGTGACTCTTATAGATGGGAGCACAGTGACTCTTATAGATGGGAGCACAGTGACTCTTATAGATGGGAGCACAGTGACTCTTATGGATGGGAGCACAGTGACTCTTATAGATGGGAGCACAGTGACTCTTATAGATGGGAGCACAGTGACTCTTATAGATGGGAGCACAGTGACTCTTATGGATGGGAGCACAGTGACTCTTATGGATGGGAGCACAGTGACTCTTATAGATGGTTGCACAGTGACTCTTATGGATGGGAGCATAGAGACTCTTGTGAATAGGAGCACAGTGACTCTTGTGGATAGGTGCACAGCGGCTCTTATGGATGGGAGCACAGTGACTCTTATAGATGATGCACAGTGACTCTTATGGATGGGAGCACAGTGACTCTTATGGATGGGAGCACAGTGACTCTTATAGATGGTTGCACAGTGACTCTTATGGATGGGAGCACAGTGACTCTTGTGGATAGGTGCACAGCGGCTCTTATGGATGCGAGCACAGTGGGGGTCATTTACTAAGGGCCCGATTCGTGTTTTCCCGACGTGTTACCCAAATATTTCCGACTTGCACCTATTTTCCCTGAATTGCCCCGGGATTTTGGCGCACTCGATTGGATTTTGGCGCATCGGCGCCAGCATGCACGCGACGAAAATCGGGGGCGTGGCCGAACGAAAACCCGACGGATTCGGAAAAACCGATAGATTTTTTAAAAACGCGCTTACCTGCACTCAGCCTGGCTCGGTGTACTCCAGTGTGTTCCGATGCTCTTTAGTGCAGCAGCGACATCTGGTGGACGGCGGAGGAACTGCCTTAGTGAATCGCTGGAAGACCCGAATCCACCGCAGAGAACGCGCCGCTGGATTGCGAATGGGCCGGGTAAGTAAATCTGCCCCAGTGACTCTTATGGAATGGAGCACAATAACTCTTGTGGATAGGTGGACAGTGGCTCTTGTGGATAGGTGGACAGTGGCTCTTGTGGATAGGTGGACAGTGGCTCTTGTGGATAGGTGGACAGTGGCTCTTGTGGATAGGTGGACAGTGGCTCTTGTGGATAGGTGGACAGTGGCTCTTGTGGATAGGTGGACATTGGCTCTTGTGGATAGGTGGACAGTGGCTCTTGTGGATAGGTGGACAGTGGTTTTTTTAAACTGTTTTATTGAGACATATGCAGAAAACAAGATAAAACATCACTGATCTCGCATGCAAGCGAGAGAAAATGTTACACAGTATGTAAAGGTAATCATCTTATACAAAGAGCAGATCTATATAACAATGAAAGAGCATAAAATTCTTATACAACTAAAATTATTTTGAATTTACCTGGTGGGTGTCTTCCCACCTGACTTATAAAGGGGTATTAGCTGGGATTACAGTAACAGAGTATTTATCCATCAGGCTCGGTATTGTGATTCAATTTCTATTCCCCCTAGAAATAATATCTTCTGGATTAAGTGATGTAAGTGTCACACCAGCTTCGCCACACCTTATCAAATTTCGCTATACAACCTCTCTTTTTATATATCACCTTCGCGTATGGGACTATCTGATTTACCAGCTGTAGCCATTGTGCAGGAGAGGGATTAGAGCCACCCATCCATCTTAGGGCAATAGCTTTCCTAGCTGAGAATAGTGTTTCTCGTAATAGAATTTTCTCATGATGTGTCCAGAGTTCATCATCTACAACGCCAAATAGACAGACCAGTGGGGTTTTTGGAACTGGCTTATTCGCAATTTGGGATAGTACACTCACTACTGAGGTCCAGAAGGTTTCTATATATGGGCAAGCCCAGTTCATATGCCAGAAGTCAGCAGGGGTGTGTGAACATCTCAAGCATTGAGGAGACGCTCGTCTTCCCATTTTAAACAATCTCAGGGGAGTTAGGTAGCTCTGGTGTATTATGTACAATTGGGTGAGTTTGTTGTTAACAGCTGGAGAAACATGTAGATGAGATTCCAAAACCTCTAACTCGTCATCTAATTCTGGAACAAGACTCTTCCACTTCTGGATCACTGGAAGTTGCGTCTTGGTGGCTTTGCTGTCAATAAGGCGAGAATATATGGTAGAGATTATGCCTCCTGGGCCTTGTGACCCAACGACTCCAATAAGTGGGTATGAAGAAATAGAGACAAGGGGACCGGGGCACTGCGGCCGCACTGCGGGTCTCAGATGCAGATATTTATTATAATGTGTTCTCTGTAGCTGATACTTTTCTCTTTGGTCAAAAGAGAGGAAAACATTATTCTCATGGAGCGCTCTTGAAGTACAGACCCCTATAGAGCTCCACCACTCTCTGTCATGAAGTTGTTGTAGCTGTGGTAAGCCGTCATTATGCCAGAGAGGAGTCTCCGATGGGGTATTGGTACAGGGGCAGATCAGGGAGGCTTCCTTCCATACAGTTCTGGTCACTTTGTGTATAGGTAGAAGTTTCTTCCCAGGATTCCCCTCTGTTAAGAGCGACCACAGGTTTAGTAGATTTACACAGTCTGCCAGCTTCTTCTCTGGGTATGAAAGTGGTGTATGAGCCATGGTCCCAAAAATCTAAGCTGTCCCGGCAGATAATATAGGAAAATATTAGGAAGAGCCATCCCTGCTTGGTCCTTGGGTCTTTGTAATTTCGCTAGTTGTAGTTTTGATCTGGAGGAGCCCCAGATAAAGGTAATTATCATAGAATCTAAGGTTTTAAAAAAGTTTTTAGGGATAGGGTAGAAAATGGGGCAGATTTACTTACCCGGTCCGTTCGCAATCCAGCGGCGCGTTCTCTGCGGTGGATTCGGGTCCGGACGGGATTCATCAAGATAGTTCCTCCGCCGTCCACCAGGTGGTGCTGCTGCGCTGAAAAGCATCTGAACGCGTTTTTTCCGAATCCGTCGGGTTTTCGCTCGGCCACGCCGCCCGATTTCCGTCGTGTGCATGCCATCGCCAATGCGCCACAATTCCGGGGCAGTTAAGGGGAAATCGGCGCAAATCGGAAATATTCGGGTAACACGTCGGGAAAACGCGAATTGGGCCCTTAGTAAATGACCCCCAATGTGTCCAAGTACATAGAGACACTTCGGTAGCACTACCATTTTAACAAGGTTTATTCTGCCGCCACTGACAAGGTAAGGGACGCCCAGGTCTTAAATTGGTCTCTGAAATAACCCAGAAAAGGAAAAACATTGACATCTCGGGATGTCTTTGGGTGTCTGGGTAATATGATACCAAGATATTTGAATTTGTCTGCGACTATGAGGTCTGATATCATTTCTGAGGAGTCAGTATTCCTGTCTGGGGACAGATACATTAACGCGTTCACGACCCGTGATGTCGGCCGCATGGAGAGGGCTCACTCGCTGAGCCCTCTCCATAGCCGCTAAGTCTTTGCTGCATATAACAGCAAAGGCTTATTGGTAACACCCGCGATCGGTGCCAGCATGGGCGCCGCCATCTTTTCGAGGATCGCCGCTCCCCGTGACATCATCTCACAAAGACCCGAAGCTACATCAGGTTAACCCATTCATTACAATGTGCTGTCAGCACATTGTAATGTATGAGTAGTAAAATCCCCATATACTGCCATATTGTAGTATGGCAGTATATGATGGGATCGCACAGACAACCTAGGGTTAAAGTACCCTAGGGAGTCTGAAAAATAGTAAAAATAAAAATACGTCGAACTTTGAGGCAGATGGGCTACAGCAGCAGAAGACCACACCGGGTGCCACTCCTTTCAGCTAAGAACAGGAAACTGAGGCTACAATTTGCACAAGCTCATCGAAATTGGACAGTAAAAGATTGGAAAAACGTTGCCTGGTCTGATGAGTCTCGATTTCTGCTGCGACATTCGGATGGTAGGGTCAGAATTTGGCGTCAACAACATGAAAGCATGGATCCATCCTGCCTTGTATCAGCGGCTCAGGCTGGTGGTGGTGGTGTCATGGATCCATCCTGCCTTGTATCAGCGGGTCAGGCTGGTGGTGGTGGTGGTGTCATGGATCCATCCTGCCTTGTATCAGCGGGTCAGGCTGGTGCTGGTGGTGTCATGGATCCATCCTGCCTTGTATCAGCGGCTCAGGCTGGTGGTGGTGGTGTCATGGATCCATCCTGCCTTGTATCAGCGGCTCAGGCTGGTGGTGGTGGTGTCATGGATCCATCCTGCCTTGTATCAGCGGCTCAGGCTGGTGGTGGTGGTGGCATGGTGTGGGGAATATTTTCTTGGCACTCTTTGGGCCCCTTGGTACAACGCCACAGCCTACCTGAGTATTGTTGCTGACCATGTCCATCCCTTTATGAGCACAATGTACCCTGTAACATCTGATGGCTACTTTCAGCAGGATAATGCGCCATGTCATAAAGCTGGAAGCATCTCAGACTGGTTTCTTGAACATGACAATGAGGTCACTGTACTCAAATGGCCTCCACAGTCACCAGATCTCAATCTAATAGAGCATCTTTGGGATGTGGTGGAACGGGAGATTCGCATCATGGATGTGCAGCCGACAAATCTGCGGCAACTGTGTGATACCATCATGTCAATATGGAGCAAAATCTCAGAGGAGCTTCCAGCACCTTGTTGAATCTATGCCACGAAGAATTGAGGCAGTTCTGAAGGCAAAAGGGGGTCCAACCCGTTACTAGCATGGTGGACCTAATAAAGTGGCCGGTGAGTGTATATACCAGTTTAGGTTCGAGTGTGAACCATTTAGCCGTATTATATTGTCCACCTAGGAGCAAGCCTCGCCATGTTTGGTTAATGGAGAAACACATTGGGGCAGATTTACTTACCCGGTCCATTCGCGATCCAGCGGCGCATTCTCTGCGCTGGATTCGGGTCCGGCCGGGATTTATTAAGGTAGTTCCTCCGACGTCACCAGGTGGCTGCACTGAAGTTCCCTGGAACGCCCTGGAATACACCGAGCCGGGCTGAGTGAAGGTAAGTGCAAGCTCCGTGACACATTTTTTTTTAAAAATGCGGTGGTTTTTCCGAATCCGTCGGATTTTCGGTCGACCACGCCCCCCGATTTCTGTCGCGTGCATGCCGTTGCCGATCGCCACAATCAGATTGCGTGCGCCAAAATTCCGGGGCAATTCAGGGGAAATCGGCGCGAATCGGAAATATTCGGGTAACATGTCGGGAAAACGCGAATCGGGCCCTTAGTAAATGACCCCCATTATCACAGACAGACATAGAGTATACTTAGCAGGTAAAGTCCTAGTAAACTTTTGTAGCATCAGACAAGCTTGCGGCGAATAAGAGAAAATGGCGGTCTCAGGGTCTTGGGGGACGCCTCTGGGGTTCAGGCAGTCGTCTGCCTCTGTTGGTGAGTTGAAAAATATGACACGGTCTTCATACACAACGCGTAGGCAAGCCGGAAAGGCCATAGAATAAGGGATTTGTAGGTCACAAAGTCTTTTCTTCACTCCTAGAAACGTGGCGCGTGATTTTTGAAGGGCTGCAGAAAAGTCCGGGTACATAGCCACATTGCAGCTCCGATATGAAATAATACCTGCACGTCTGGCAGCTCCCAAGATGGCGTCTCTGTCCTTGCTGCATAGTATGCGTACCAGCATAGGGCGTGGAGGAGCTCCAGGTGGGGGAGGTCTGGAAGGGACTCGGTGCGCCCTCTCCACAACGTATAACAACGAAACAGACAGTTGTGGTAGCATCTCTTTAATCCACTTCTCCATGAATGTGATGGGGTCAGCTCCCTCCGATCTCTCTGGTAAGCCCAGTATTCTGATGTTATTTCGCTGTAGGCGATTTTCCAAGTCGTCCGACTTCTGGGCCCACATTTCAGCTGCTTCCTCTAGTGACACAAGTTGGGCTTGCACCGGGACATTGTCGTCCTCAATTTGTGATATGTGCTCTTCCGTGTCTTTCACCCGGTCTCTTAGCTTTTGCATGTCTTGTCAAAGAAGACCGACATCCACTCGTATGTCTTCAATTTTGGTGGTCAACGATACTGTGGAGTGTTGTATAGCAGCTTCTTTAAGCGTAGGTTCTGACGCGTCTTCCGGAGCAGCTGCATCATCAGACTCCGAGGCTGTTTGTTCCAACTGCGCACATGATGGTGCCGCGGCGCCATTATGGGGCCCTGATCTTGCAAACCCCTTGAGCCTCTCAGCAGCGGCGGAACTTCGGGCTTTGTTAATGGTACTCGACCTGCGGCTGGAGGAACGTCTGACCCGAGACCAAGGTATGTTTGCGGTCTATTATTCGGCAGGATTATGCTGATAAAGCTCTCTCGGTAGCAGAGCTCTCCTCTAATGTGTCCGGTCATTCCGGAAGTCAAGCCACGCCCCCGGGAGCACAGTGACTCTTATGGATGGGAGCATAGTGACTCTTATAGATGGGACACGGTGACTCTTATGGATGGGAGCACAGTGACTCTTATGGATGGGAGCACAATGACTCTTATAGATGATGCACAGTGACTCTTATGGATGGGAGCACAGTGACTCTTATAGATGATGCACAGTGACTCTTTTGGATGGGAGCACCGTGACTCTTATTGATGGGAGCACAGTAACTCTTATGGATAAGAACATAGTGACTCTTATAGATTGGACACAGTGACTCTTATGGATGGGAGCACAGTGACTCTTATAGATGATACACAGTGACTCTTATAAATGTGAGCACAGTGACACTTGTGAATAGGTGCACAGCGGCTCTTATGGATGGGAGCACAGTGACTCTTATGGATAGGAGCACAGTGACTCTTATAGATGGGAGCACAGTGACTCTTATAGATGGGAGCAAAGTGACTCTTATGGATGGGAGCACAGTGACTGTTATTGATGGGAGCACAGTGACTCTTATGGATTGGAGCACAGTGACTCTTATGGATGGGAGCACAGTTACTCTTATAGATGGGAGCACAGTGACTCTTATGGATGGGAGCACAGTGACTCTTATGGATGGGAGCACAGTGACTCTTATAGATGGGAGCACAGCGACTCTTTTGGATGGGAGCACAGTGACTCTTATTGATGGGAGCACAGTGACTCTTATAGATGGAAGCACAGTGACTCTTATAGATGGGAGCACAGTGACTCTTATAGATGGGAACACAGTGACTCTTGTGGATGGGAGCACAGTGACTCTTATGGATGATGCACAGTGACTCTTGTGGATAGGTGCACAGTGACTCTTGTGGATGGGAGCACAGTGACTCTTATAGATGGGAGCACAGTGACTCTTATTGATGGGAGCACAGTGACTCTTATTGATGGGAGCACAGTGACTCTTACTGATGGGAGCACAGTGACTCTATATAGATGGGAGCACAGTGACTTTTATGGATGGGAGCACAGTGACTCTTATAGATAGAAGCACAGTGACTCTTATGGATGATGCACAGTGACTCTTGTGGATAGGAGCACAGTGACTCTTGAGGATAGGAGCACAGTGACTCTTATAGATGGGAGCACAGTGACTCTTGAGGATATCTTTCTGTGTTCTTGATCTCATGGCCCTTTTTGCAGTAGCTGCAGGTGACACATGAACCCAATACTCAGTGTCAGGTACTTATGGCCACACACTGTATACCCAGGTAAGTACACAGAGCATAGTGTATTACCCCACCACAACCCACACCCTTTTTTCTTACATATTTGAGTTATTATATTATATTATTGGGTTATTTGTTTTTAGTTATAAAAGATAAAAACACAATAAAGGGAGGAAGAAATACAATACAATACAAGTGATATCCCCCTAATCATGAACCTACATAAACCTATTCCTGACAGGGACCATACAACCCACATAAGCACCGGCTCACACATTGTTGTTTGGTCTTAATGAGACCCTTGAGACAAACAAATAAAGCACAATGCAATAAATGATTGATGTCTCTGTTTATTGACAAGTCACATGTCTCATGGCAGGAGAGTGACATTAGAGGGTGAAGATGTCGTCCTATTTGTTATGTCAGCCACGGTAAGCAGCAGACGCCATTGCTGCAGGAGCCACTCTGCCACCGGTCAGCTTCATTACACGACTGCAGGCAAATCCCTCCTCTATTCTTACAACGTTTATCCAGATCTCTCACACCTACAAGAAAAACAACAAGAGGTTAGTAAGGTTTGGTGATCTCCTCTTCTTAGGTCATCAGGGGTCACGGTGATGGTCAGGCGGGTGCTATCTACACGGTGATGGTCAGGCGGGTGCTATCTACATGGTGATGGTCAGGCGGGTGCTATCTACACGGTGATGGTCAGGCGGGTGCTATCTACATGGTGATGGTCAGGCGGGTGCTATCTACATGGTGATGGTCAGGCGGGTGCTATCTAGATGGTGATGGACAGGCGGGTGCTATGTACATGTTGATGGTCAGGCGGGTGCTATCTACACGGTGATGGTCAGACGGGTGCTATCTACATGGTGATGGTCAGCTGGGTGCTATCTACATGGTGATGGTCAGGCGGGTGCTCTCTACATGTTGATGGTCAGACGGGTGCTATCTACATGGTGATGGTCAGGCGGGTGCTATCTACATGGTGATGGTCAGGCGGGTGCTATCTACATGGTGATGGTCAGGCGGGTGCTATCTACATGGTGATGGTAAGGCGGGTGCTATCTACATGGTGATGATCAGGCGGGTGCTATCTACATGGTGATGCTCAGGCGGGTGTTATCTACACGGTGATGGTCAGGCAGGTGCTATCTACACGGTGATGATCAGGTGGGTGCTATCTACATGGTGATGGTCAGGTGGGTGCTATCTACATGGTGATGGTCAGGCGGGTGCTATCTACATGGTGATGGACAGGCGGGTGCTATCTACATGGTGATGCTCAGGCGGGTGCTATCTACATGGTGATGGTCAGGCGGGTGCTATCTACATGGTGATGGTCAGGCGGGGGCTATCTACACGGTAATGGTCAGGCGGGTGCTATCTACATGGTGATGGACAGGCGGGTGCTATCTACATGGTGATGGTCAGGCGGGTGCTATCTACACGGTGATGGTCAGGCGGGTGCTATCTACACGGTGATGGTCAGGTGAGTGCTATCTACATGGTGATGGTCAGGCGGGTGCTATCTACATGGTGATGGTCAGGCGGGTGCTATCTACATGGTGATGGTCAGGCGGGTGCTATCTACACGGTGATGGTCAGGCGGGTGTTATCTACACGGTGATGGTCAGGCGGGTGCTATCTACACGGTGATGGTCAGGCGGGTGCTATCTACACGGTGATGGTCAGGCGGGTGCTATCTACACGGTGATGGTCAGGCGGGTGCTATCTACACGGTGATGGTCAGGCAGGTGCTATCTACACGGTGATGGTCAGGCAGGTGCTATCTACACGGTGATGGTCAGGCGGGTGCTATCTACATGATGATGGTCAGGCGGGTGCTATCTACATGGTGATTGTCAGGCGGGTGCTATCTACATGGTGATGGTCAGGTGGGTGCTATCTACATGGTGGTGGTCAGGCGGGTGCTATCTATAAAGTGATGGTCAGGCGGGTGCTATCTATAAAGTGATGGTCAGGCGGGTGCTATCTACACGGTGATGGTCAGGCGGGTGCAATCTATATAGTGATGGTCAGGCGGGTGCTATCTACATGGTGATGGTCAGGCGGGTGCTATCTACACGGTGATGGTCAGGCGGGTGCTATCTACATGGTGATGGTCAGGTGGGTGCTATCTACATGGTGTTGGGCTCTAGTTGACTCTGGTACGGGGTCTTCTCCTGATACCAGTGTGTGGTCCCATCTACATGTCTTACACTCATTACTATCTCTATACAATGTGCTATCAGGAGACCTTATTACCTTCACTGATTGGACCCTAGAAGTGTCACCCAGAAGCCACCGGAAGAAACCAAACCCTCTAGATCTGAAGATATACAGATTTTTTACGGGTGGCCCTGCAACCTATGTTCAGGATCGCAGGCCTCCCTGCTTTCTCCTCATGTCCCTGTTGGGACCTTGGCTCCGTTGCTGACTTTGCTTCTTTGCTGCCAGCCCTGACTTTCTGCTACGTCCTCAACTCTGATCCAGTGCTGCTTGTCCTGACCTTCTGCCTGACTACGACACCGTTCCTGCCTTCTGATTCTGTACCTCGCCTTGGCCACCACTGCGGGCAAAGTCGTGCCTGTGGAGCGGCCTGGTGTATATATATATATATATATATATATATATATATAGTGTATTTGTTCCTCCTGAGAGCTTCAGCTTTTCCCTGTTCTCCATGCTGCCCTCTGCTTATATATATACAGCTGACACCTTTTTCACTGCTCCAGCCCTTCCTCATGGCGTCTCCCACTGTGTCTCTCTCTTTACTGTCCATCTTACTGACTGGAAGATAGAAGAGTTTGCATACAGTACAGAAGTAACTAGCAGGACTGCTGAATCACTTGATTAAAATTCTGTGATTATTCACAAGGTGAAAGCACATGGAAATCTTACATTAAACAGCTGCTAACCCTAACCAATCATGAATTCTTCCCTTTCCTGGTATTGAACACTGTACTGTCTCGAATCTCTACCCTGATCCTGTACACTCATATTTCTGGAACCTTAAGCCTGTCCTTAGTGAGGACTCTGCACGACCAGTCCCCCAGGCTGCAATCATTTTAAGATGCGGGCTAAAGGGACTTACCTCGGTTATGTCCATGGACCACCACAGAAAACATGATAAGAACCAGGAGAAGAACTGGAGATCCGGAGAACATTCTGAGCTGAGTCTGAGCTGTGGAGAGGAGGTGAGAGAGAGGTCCTATCAGTGTCCTGTCAGCTGTCACTGCAGATCTGGATCAGGTTTGGGTGTGCCAGGTGTATAAAGCCTGAGCCAGCGTCATGTCTCCTCCTCTGTGTGACTGGAGAATAGAGAATGATGTAACTGCAGACTGAAGTTTTGGGAGTAAATGTTTTGCCACATTGGTGAAGACTAGAGATGGGCGAATTTGTTAAAATTCGTTTCGTCCCAATTCGCCGAATCTTTCGAAACAATTTGATTCGACCCAAATCGAGTCAAAACGAATCACGTTAAAAAACAGGCATTTCCTGGCTGCAGAGAGCCTGTAGGGTGTTGTAGAACGTTGTGCCATGCTTATATATGCATAGGGAGCATGGTTTGGTCTTCAAACAATGCTGAGTTTTAGTATGACACGCACATGACAGCCGCCGCTCTTAGAATCGCTTCACTCTTCACTTCAATGTGCACTTACAGAGGCCAACTTCCCCAAATAAGCGAAGCGGGAACGCAGCCTGACAAGGTAATGTCTGTGCCAGCTCGAAAGGACCGAGCTGAGGGCCAAGATCCCACTATAACATCACAGAGTGCACTCCTTATACACTGACATCAGATGATTCCATAGATTACGACAGATAATCCATCAGTATTGCTAAAGCCAAAAACAACCAGCAGTTGATCCAGAATAGAGATGAGCAGCAAATGGGATACTTGCATGTCCTCTGTGTTCTGTATCCACCCCTGCTTTTGGCTATCAATCCTGAAGCTTTTCATCCTTCTGACAAATAAAATGAAGGGGAAAACCAAACATAGTGGCAACGTCATAGAGGGGTGGAGGGTGAAAACAGCATTATGGAAATCACATGGTGATCCAGGGAGACAGCGGTCAGTTGGCAGCAGCATGAGTAGCCGCAGAGTGGCACAATGACAAATTATGGAGGTGGCGGAAACATGGTAGGCCACAAAGTGGCACAATGATAAGAATGTGGAGGTGGTGGCAGCAGAAGCAGCAGCAGGAGCCAATAGGGGGCAGCAACAGGGATAGCCACAGGGTGGCACAATGATTTAGTGTGGAGGTGGCATTAGCGGCAGGATCCCACAGGTGGCAGCAACATGGTGGCAGTAAAAGTGGTGGCGGCAGCAGAAGCAGCAGCAGGAGCCAACAGGGGTCAGCAACAGGGATAGCCACAGGGTGGCACAATTATATAGTGTGGAGGTGGCATCAGCAGCAGCAGCAGCAACAGGAGGCCACAAAGTGGCACAATGATAAGAGTGTGGAGGTGGCGACAGAAGAAGCAGCAGCAGGAGTCCACAGGTGTCAGCCGCATGGTGGCAGCAGTAGCAGCAGCAGCAGCAGGAGCCCGCAGAGTGGCACAATGATATAGTGTGAAGGTGGCATCAGTAGCAGCAGCAGCAGGAGCCCACAGAGTGGCACAATGATATAGTGTGTTGCTGGCTTCAGAAGCAGCAGGAGCGTCAGAGTGGCACAATGATATAGTGTGTTGGTGGCATCAAAAGCAGCAGCAGCAGCAGAAGCACGAAGAGTGGCACAATCATATAGTGTGTTGGTGGCATCAGTAGCAGCAGCAGGAGCCCGCAGAGTGGCACAATCATATAGTGTGTTGGTGGCATCAGTAGCAGTAGCAGCAGGAGCCCGCAGAGTGGCACAATCATATAGTGTGTTGGTGGCATCAGTAGCAGTAGCAGCAGGAGCCCGCAGAGTGGCACAATCATATAGTGTGAAGGTGGCATCAGAAGCAGCAGGCGCCCGCAGAGTGGCATAATGATATAGTGTGAAGGCGGCATCAGTAGCAGCAGCAGGAGGAGCCCACAGAGTGACACAATGATATAGTGTGAAGGTGGCATCAGAAGCAGCAGGAGACTGCAGAGTGGCACCATAATATAGTGTGGAGTCGCAGACAATTCCAGTCCCTGGTAAAGATGGTAGGAGGCAGATGGTGCAACTAGCAGCAGATGTGTGGCATCAGCGGGTGGCAGCATCAGAATAGTAGCTGAGGCAGGTAGTTACAACCCGACTCATTTCTCAACGTTTGGAGGAGGCGTCATGGCTGATCTAATCTGATGCATAAGGGATTGGTGAGTTGAAAGCCTGGCCAATCCAAGCCTGATTCATCTTGACAAAGGTCAGTCTCTCCACATTACGGGTGGACAAGCGGGTTCTCCTGGGGGTAATGATGGCCCCCGCCGCACTGAACACCCGTTCTGATGCCACACTACTGGCCGCTTCTCTATTGGACAGCTTCTCTATTGCAAACTCCGCAAGTTGCGGCCACGCATCAAGTTTGGCTGCCCAGTAGTCCATGGGATCCTCTACCTCAGGTGGTAAAGTGCTGTCCAAGGAGGCCCCCACCTGCTGGTGCAGGGTCAGCTTCATGTCCTGCTGCTGCTGGTGGCGGCTACCCTCCTCACTAGGTGGGTGAAGGAAATTGCTCATTAAGTAATCCAGACTTAAGCGACTGTTGATGGAACTACTACTGCTCCTACCCCCCCAGTTCCCCACAGCAGCTGTGGTAGTAGTACATGAGCAATGACTGCCAGAAATCCCCCGGTCAGACCTGAGAGAGGATGGACAATGGCGCACATAGGCAGCATCCAACTGTGTGCTCAGTATTTCTCTATAGTATGCCAGTTGTTCCTTCCTCTCAGCAGCAGGAAAAAAGTCACCCATTTTGGACCGGTAGCGAGGGTCCAAGAGGGTGGAGAGCCAAAAGTCATCCCTATGCCGGATGTTGACTATTCGGCTGTCACTAGTTAGGCAAAGCAGCATGCTGCGGGCCATCTGCGCAAGTGACTCTGAGGGACTCCCGGCCTCCATCTCCACTGTATACTGCCACGGTGCTTATGGGTCATCTGCCTCGTCTTCTACCTCCTCCAGATGCTCCTGCTCCTCCTCTACTGTCACCTGAGTAGAAAAACACTAATTTCACCAGACTCTGCTTGTGCTCCAATGTCCTCCTCCTCCTCCAGTTCAACCCCCACCAGACTCATGTGGCCATGAGATGTAGTTTCCACTTCTCCAGTGTCCAACAGGTGGAAACATCGCATATCAGACTATGTTGGGGGAGGCCGTTCTGGCGCTGCAACTCGAGGAGGGTGTGCTTGGCTTTGTAAGAATGGCTGAAGTGCGTGCACAGTTTCCTGGCCATTTTTACAATGTCTTGCAGATGGGTGTAAGACTTCAGGAACTTGTTGACTACCAAATTGAATACGTGCGCCATGCAGGGCACATGGACCATCCCTCCTCAGTGCAGCGCGGACACCATGTTCCTCCCATTGTCTGTCACCATGGTTCCGTTTTTTAGTTGTCGCAGAGAAAGCCACACATTGATTTCTTCTTGCATGACGCGGAGCAGTTCCTCCCCTGTGTGACATTGTTCGCCCAGGCAAACCAGGTGTAGAACTGCGTGACACCGCTGTGCCCTGCACATGTGGTATGATGGAGCAGCACTTGTGGAGGCTGAGGTGGTGGTGGAGAAGGAGGAGGAGGCGGCGGACACTGGCGCAGGAGCAGCAGTTTGACAACGTGGAGGAGAAAGCGTCGTCTCTTGTTGAAGTTGTAGGTGTGGCTGGGCGGGAAGCACATTCACCCAGTGGGCCGTAAAGGACATGTACTGGCCCTGACCATAGTTACAGCTTCACACGTCCGCGCTGCAGTGCACCTTGGAAGAAACTGATAAGCTCAAGGACTGGCCCACCTTCTGTTCTACATATTGGTGAAGGGCTGGCACAGCCTTTTTGGAAAGAAAATTGCGGCTTGGAACTATCCACCTCGGATCGGCACAAGCCATTAGTTCTCTGAAGGGTGCAGAGTCCACGGCTTGGAAAGGGAGAGACTGCAGTACCAACAACTTCGACAAGAGCACGGTCAGCTTCTGCACCTTAGGATGGCTGGACGCATAGAGTTGTCTTTTTGTAATCGCCTAGCTCAACAACTGCGTAGCAAGACAAACAGCTCCCTTCGGAAGGTGCTGGAGCCTTGACTTGCTGAAACAGCATGTGTGCCACTAGGTGCTGCTGCTGTTGCTGCGTCTGCAGGATGGACCGCATCTGACACCCGTTTCTCCGAGGCCATTGGATGGTGATACTGCATATGTTGGCACAGGGCCGTGATGCCAAGGTTAGCTCCCTGGCCACGCTTCACTTTCTGCCCGCAGATACGACATATACCCACGCTCGGCTCCTCTGGTGTCTTTACAAAAAACTGCCACACCACTGAGGTGGTAATTTTACCGCCAACACTCTGCACTGAGCGACTACTACCGCCGCTGCCTTGCTGAACCCCTGAGCCACTGCTTATTTTGGCCTGCGAATCGGGATTTGTACCCCGTGGACGTTTGGCTCCCATCCTCGCACTGCTGCCACCCTGCTGACTCACAGCCACAGTAGCGACTTGCTGCCTGCTCCGCAAGCTGACACTCTCTTCGCCCAACGATGATGAATCCCCTGCTACACCCGGCTCCCAAGTGCGATCGGCTACATCATCGTCAATTTGCGTTTCCCGGTCACTTCTACTCTCCTCACCGGTGTCAGTATGCACAGCCTGCCTACTACAGGAAGCAGCGGATGTCTGCCCCACCTCTTCACTGCCAAGCAGCTGCTGACTGTCCTCAAACACTTCGTCCTCGCTGAATAGTGGTGCTGAGCCCAGACAACCAAGTAGCTCTCTGGCTGCGGGAAAGGAACAGGACAGAGCCTGGTTGAGGACAGGTGAGGGGCGCTGACATGCTCCTGGGCCATGCCAACTAATTGTTGTATCAGAGGAACCTACGGACTCTTGGCTGGGGTTGTCAGATGTTATATTTGAGGAATTGGATGACCTAGTCAACCATTCAACAACCTTTGGGTTGTTGATCAACACACTGCCACTGGATGACAACAGCAGTTCTGGCCTCACAGAGTCACCCCTGCTGCGACATCCCCTTATTGTGCTGCCACCTCTGCCTGCTCCACCTGCCACCTTTCTGTCTGACACGTTCTGTTTGACATGTAAATCTGGCTGTAAACTAGAGCCACAATAAGGTATGGCAATGTGCGTTACACTGATAACCCACAACTGACAGTGTAATTTCAGCGCAAATCACTGTATAAACTACGTGGATTTCACACGTAAATCTGGCTGTAAAGTAGAGCCCCCAAATGGTATTACAATGTGCATTTTACTGAAGCCCCACAACTGACAGCTCACTACTGCAGATGCATGAAAGTCAAACAGATTTCTTCCTATTCGATTTTGTCACTAAATAGAACTGCTATTTGGGGTATACAGATCCCCCTTAGACAGCGTCGGACTGGCCCGCCAGAGAACCGGAGAATCCTCCGGTGGGCCCCGACTAGGAGGTCACGTGGTAGGTAGGGCTGCTCACTGCTCGCAGCATGTGGAAAGTCTCCTTCCAATGGGGCCGCTGAGCGAACATCAGGTAGTGAGAGAATCACATGGTACCACAGCTCTGCTGCTGCGTGTGGATACTGCTACCACCTCCCTGTGCTGAGGAGGAAAAGAAGACAACAATCTAAGGAGTGAAGTAGCTTTGGAGCAGGCTGCAGCTTTTATTTATATATTGCATGCAAGTAAGCTGGGGCTTGGCTATTATGAAGGTATGTAAAGGGTTAATGGAGGCTCAGAAGCTGCAGGTCAGGACTCGTTATTAGGCTCATAGGGGAAGTGTACAGGTTACAGTCTGCAGCAGCACCTCATTATCCACAGACACATTCACCGACTCTTAGCTGCTGCTCATGTCACTACGACACCGCAGGAGGTCTCTCCCAGGCTTCTATAGACCAGGAAGTGGCTGATAGACGGGACAGAGGGGGAGGGAGGACAGTGTGCAGGCAAAATGTCTGGCCTGGGTAATGACTGTGTCTCCAGCTGCTTTAATGTTCCCCTCTTTTGCTATTGTCTTGCCTAAAATGTAAGTGTGCAGCTAAAGCAATCAATGTAAAGTGTGTATATTGTGTATAATGGATGTGTTCATGTGTATACTATGTCTTCACTATGTGTTCAGGTGTATACTGCGTTTTTCTATGTTTACATGTCTACACTGTGTGTTCTGCATATGTGTTTATGTGTATATTGTGAATTTATGCATGTATGTGGACATGGATATGCATATAAATAAAGCATATGCCACTATATATTTATTTATATTAATGTACACCATATATATATATAGCAATACACATTCTATATTCATGCTATTTCATAATCATTAACATCCGCTTATATGTCTGAAAAAATGACAGTAATGAATGCTATAAATTAAAAAATCATCATGTTATTGGTTAATATAATGATTACGGCAGTGTGGCAGAGTATAACCTTTGCGTTGCGTCACACATTGTATTTTTATTCTGTTTTTAAAAGCAACTGGAAGGGGCTTGCCCAAAACACATATGTATATCCACTGAAAGCCATGTGTTCTGAAATGTACATTTTTACATGCAAAAACGTGTGGTGCTCACCTTAGAACACATGCGTTTCAGTGGAAATTCATGTGTTGTGGGTAAGCCCCTCCCCATTGTGTTGGAGGTGTGTGTTAAAACACAACGCAACAATTTCCTTAATTTGGCGCATTTATGCGGCACTTAGTGGTTCTGAGTCCCTATTGTACAGATCTGAGAATATTATCAGACACCATTTCTCATCTCATCAAGACTCATTTGAGCAAGATTTTTTTTTACATTTTTTTTAAATATCTGTAACTTTTAGTGCCTGCATTTGCATCACAATGAGACTTTTTTTTGTGTAAAAATGAAGCCCCGAACGTTCTCTCAAATTTTTTGAATCTATTAACAAGCAAGGATGACCTAGCACAGCCTAGTCAAATTACACCACTGCCGACACACCATAAACATGAATGTACAAACCACGGGCAAAAACCGGTGTGTCACACGGCAAAGTACAAGAAATAAACAATCTTTATTGGATTACCACATATGAAATACAAGACAAACTCACAATTAAAATCAATTAAAACGTACAAAGTACATACAAAAATGCCACGTTGGTTACACAGGTAAGTATATACCAACCACCCCCCTCACACATTGAATGTAATATTCCTGAGGATAACTAATAAACACCCGGCTGTGTGCTAGCTAGTCCCATCAGTGGACCAAAGAATAAATCAAGTTAAAGTGCATAATATGCAAAGGTAACTGCGTTCTGCATGAGGCCTAAATACATTACGCTGCACATGGAACTGGTGATGTTCCAATAGGTGAGGTTGCTGAGTGAGGTCTCGGAATGAGGTGGGGGGGGGGGGGGAAGATGTTAGCCCATTTCCTTAGACCTATTATTGCACGCCTGTTTGTGCCACTGGCACAGTGATATTGTTTACTATGGATTTGAAATCTCGTGAGTCTCTATGGTCCAGTCAGGGAGGATCGGTTTTTGACCTTGATTCTAACCTGTGGATGGTGACTTCAAATCGATTTCTAAAGCACTCATAGAGGAACATAAGACTCTAACCAGAGTCTATTGGAATATTAGGAGTCTGGAGGAATACCTACGGCTCAACATGGCCCCCCGCGGCCTTAGAATACAAATTTTTCCATCCTGGGAACCGGATGAGGAATTTAAGACTATATGGGAAAAGGGTTTGTTGCAGTGCTCCAGTATATTAATACACTTGCTAATCACTCATGACAAAGCAATACTGGCACGCACGAGGGATAAAATTAAGGAATTAGAAAACAAACTCACAACGTTTGACAAAACAACGTTAGTATCACCCTTTCAGGCACAACTACAGGAAATGATAGAGAGGATGGAAAAAGATACTCTCCAAGAGAAAAAAGACAGGATGCGTAGGGACAAGTTGGACTTTGAGAGAGATAGGGCATATAAATGGACACACAAGGAGAACCGGAGATTTATCAGTGGTAAAGTGACCACCACTGATAGACCAATCGAACAGTCCTCTGGTGAAGATTTTTTAGCCACAGACTCAAGCGAAGGAGACACAAGATCAGAAGGGGCAAGCAGAGATCCAATAAATCAAAAGAAAAGAACCCGTCGGTATGGGGGGCCATCCCCCTCATACAAACGGGACAAACGGAGGAACAGGAATTTCTAACTAATCCCACAAGTAACAGTCCCTCTAATAAGAACGACTTACAGATCATCAACCTCTCAAACTATACACTCTCTCCTGCTGAACAGAGTGTCCTAAGTAAGGGACTAACATTCTCACCTATGCATCAATTGGACAAATTTGATTTAATCAAAGATATCTTTCTGTTTTGTCGACAGCTAGCATTGAAGGTACTCTACCAGCAACCTTCCCTCTTGGATGAAATACCAGAAACTGACCGCCAGACCTTCCGGGATTTATTGGACCTCCTACGAGAAAACGAGTCACCTACAAATACAGGTAGGCGATCTTGCCCCTTACGCCTTCCATCTCAGGCCACCCCCAACCTTGCACTTGTACCTGCTATACAGCTTTTTTTATAATAGCATGTTTCAAGACATCAATGCACTCTCAACCAACCATCACAGTGGGGAGAACCTGACCAGGGAAGAGAGACTTGCTTTAAGATCTCTGAAATCCAACTCTGAAATTCTCATTAAGGAGGCGGATAAGGGGGGGAATATCGTACTTTGGCCTATAGACCAATATCTAACTGAGGCGAATCGACAATTGATGAATACTTAATACTATCAGATATTACCCTCCAACCCCATGACGGTCTTTCAGAACAAACTCAGGCGACTTCTGGACTCTGCTTTTCAGTATGGCATTATTTCCAAGAAAGAATATGACTTCTTGATGCCTTTGCATCCAAAAATACCTACTTTCTACATGCTCCCCAAGGTCCATAAGTCCCTAACATGTCCACCTGGACGACCTATTGTTTCTGGAATAGGGGGCCTGTGTGAGGGAGCATGTAGTTACGTCGATTTCTTTTTACAGACCCTGGTGCTGGCATTACCATCGTATATACGGGACTCCACGGATCTCATCCAGAAAATCCAACATACACAGACGTCGATGAGCACGTGGTTAGTAACACTTGATGTTGAGTCTCTGTATACTAATATAGCACATAAGGATGGAATTGCAGCAGTAGCATATTTTTTGGATAAGACCAGTACAGGGGATCGAAGACATGACTCCTTCATTCTCGACCTATTGGAGTTTGTTTTGAGACATAATTTTTTCATTTTTGATCAGAAATTTTACAAACAGGTATCTGGGACAGCGATGGGTGCACGGTGTGCGCCCTCCTATGCTAACCTCTTTTTGGGGTGGTGGGAGGGCGAACACGTGTACCCATCTAACAAATTCCAGAGATATGTAAGGAGCTGGCAAAGATTCATCGATGACATTTTGTTGTTATGGGATGGACCTTTGGATCTTTGTCAGGAGTTTATTTCGGAATTAAACACCAACCCCTGGAATATAATACTGACAGCCAACTTTTCGCAGGTATCAGTCGATTTCTTGGACCTAAAGATTACTAAGAGCAATGGAGGATTGACAACAGATCTGTTCCGGAAGAAGACCTCGACAAACAGTCTGCTCCACCACAATAGTTTTCATCCACAGCACTTGAGAACCGGCAT
Source organism: Engystomops pustulosus (assembly GCF_040894005.1). NCBI lineage: Eukaryota > Metazoa > Chordata > Amphibia > Anura > Leptodactylidae > Engystomops > Engystomops pustulosus. Next base: position 77,225 of record NW_027285184.1, on the reverse strand, counting down.
ACCTGTGGGACAGATTATACGTGTCAAAAGAAACTGCTCTCTACAAAGTGATTTCCGAAGAAATGCACGAGAATTGACAGAAAGATTCCTCAATAGGGGCTACCCGAAGAAAACTATCTCCAAAGCTTATATTCGCGCCCGAGACACTGAAAGGGATGATCTATTGACTCAAAAAAGGAAAACAGCAGAGTTTCGCTTAGGGGTGGTCACAACCTACAACAATCAGTGGTCTAACATTCGGACGATATTGTCCAAAAATTGGAACATCCTTCGAGCCGAACCTCGCGTACGATCTTTAATTTCAGAGAGACCGACACTTATAGCCAGACGAGCAAAAAATCTCAAGGACAATCTGTCCAACAGTCACTTTGTTCGACCAACCCGGTCCTTGGGACGAGGTACTAAGCTCACTGGTTCTTACCCTTGTGGAAACTGCTCGGTTTGCCCTTTGATGTTGGCTACTCAAAAATTCACACACCCTATCTCTTCACAGACCTTTACCTTATAGAATTATGTGAACTGCAGGACCAGGAATGTTATCTATGCGCTTATATGCCCATGTCGAAAAATCTATATAGGGCAGACTACGCAAGAACTTAGGAAACGGATACAGCAGCACCTTTCCAGTATTACCAACGCGGGATCACATTTCTGTCAAGATAAGGTACTTTCAACCGTAGCGGCACACTTCCGCAATTTCCATGCGGGTAAAACAAGGGGTCTCCAAGTGGTGGGCTTGGATTGGGTGCCCACAACTATTCGGGGAGGAGATATAACCCCTGAGTTACTCAGACGGGAAGCACGGTGGATATGTAAACTCAACACACGTGCCCCTGACGGCATCAATGAGGACCTCTTGTTTACAGGTTTTTACAGGAACAGATGAACCGAATATGGGTTGCCGGAGTGCTCCTGAAGCTCGGGGGATTCTTTTGAAGATCCTACTTCTCCTCCTATATCGCTACAGTGGGTAAGTCTTTTACTTTGTATCCACGTTTCTGGGCCACCATATCTAATTTTATGACACTTATCGAGGTGATTCACCCCGTTTATTCTATTTATCCTTCATTTCTAACTTGGTATCACACTCTATATAGCACATAGGTGGGATCTTACCTCACCTTTTTCTGGGCTTAGCCCCCTATATTCTTCGGACTCTTATAGCCCCTTCACACCTTGCCTGGGATCTGTTTATTGTCCCCTTACCTCACGCACTTTTTTTGTTATTCCCACAACACTAAGCTTTGTTGCTTGTCTTCTAATTTTTGTTGCTTACTTCCCTTCTATATCCACCTACTTACCCAGTGAATCATACCCCATTGCAACATGTGTTGTAGCCGCTACACGGGACCATGACGAATTCTTGTTACTCACCAACGTACAACTGTCCTGACGTCTTGTGAGATATGTATCACCTTCTACATTTGCTCCAACTGAATCCTCCTCTGTACTTCGCTCCAAATGATTACATTGCCCATTTTTCTTGGACTCCTTGGACTTTTCCTCTGGACTCTCTCTATATTTCCAACCGGTCCAACCCGGACTGATGGATCTGGAGTACTCAATTTGTATACCAAACTTATTTCTTATTAATACATTGTGAGATTACCATACTAATTATCATTGTGATATGTTATACAACTACACTAAATTGACAGGACTAATTCACTGTGTATAACTAGTTTTTATCTATTGTTTGTATCTTCATTGCCTCAAAACTCTGTGCATAGAGGCCAGCTCCCTTCCCTTTTGTATGCTTACCACCTGCCTCCCTTCGGGTGTCCCTATCGGCGCAATACTACTGAGTATATATGGTACATAACTTGCTTCTTTATCTATATAATAGGTTTTTCTTGGTTATAGCATTGACTTTATTGCACTAGCACTTTATATTCAGCACCTTGTATTGCAGTACCTACTATCGACTTCATTTTTTAACAACTTTATCTCTTCGAGCGTGATGATATTTCCGCAGTAATTCTCCTTATCTCGTTGGAGACTAATCTTTATTCTTATGATTTGCTTATGCTCAATAACTACCTCATTTTATGTTGGTCACTAAATAACTTGTCACTTGATAATTCGCCGTTTACAATGATTTATTTTTCACAATTATATTTTTAAAACGAGCCATATTGTTGGCGTCATGCACTTTCTATGCATGTATTGTCGACTTTTATATATTTATTTGACATTAAATACATGTATCTTTACTGTTACTCATAATAATCACTTGATTTATTTATTGTTGTTTAGTTTCCCTGTGGAAATTTCGTCTTTACTTTCTCCACCAGGATTTTATCTCGTTCGCCGTATATGCACACAAGTGCTTTTAGGAAATCTTTATTTACCGGCACCGAACATTTGTCCTTTACAGCAGCTTTATAAAAAATTTCTTTCTGTATTCCTCTATATATATACATTTGTATGTTCATGGCAACTAGGTCTCTTAGAGGGGTACTCTCATACTCAATACTATGTCGCCTACTCATTCATGGTCCGATATGTACTCGACTTGCAACTTTGGCTGATCGCCCGTATATATATTTTTTCATCTGTTGAATGGCAACCTATGTGGAAAATAATGCTGCACAACTATATAGCCTGCTATAGGAGTAATTATATATTATCCGATGCACTGATAACTTGGAACTATATTTACCTATATCCTTCTATAGTTTTTTCATCTGTTGAATCATAATTCACGTGAAAACGATGTCAAACACCTATGACAGGAGTAATCATGCATTGTGCTGTCCATTTATAACTTTGAACGATACTTACCTATATCCACATCTTTTATCTCGCTGTCATACAGCACCTTAGGATACGATTGCAGGCGCCTTTTCTTACACCGGTAAAATTAGATGTTTACACTGATTGCTTGGCAACCAGATATCGTGGTACTTGTTTGGACACTTCCGCGTGCGACACTTCCGGCGCACGCACCGCGCTGATTATGGTTGGACTCAGGTGCACCCGGAGGCAGGTAGGATGGAGGCATATAAGGGAGTTTGGCACTCTAGGGGGCACTTCTACCCCTGAGGAAGTCTCCTAGCAGGAGACGAAACGCGTTCCGAGACCTCACTCAGCAACCTCACCTATTGGAACATTACCTGTTCCATGTGCAGCGTAATGTATTTAGGCCTCATGCAGAACGCAGTTACCTTTGCATATTATGCACTTTAACTTTACTTATTCTTTGGTCCACTGATGGGACTAGCTAGCACACAGCCGGGTGTTTATTAGTTATCCTCAGGAATATTACATTCAATGTGTGAGGGGGGTGGTTGGTATATACTTACCTGTGTAACCAACGTGGCATTTTTGTATGTACTTTGTACGTTTTAATTGATTTTAATTGTGAGTTTGTCTTGTATTTCATATGTGGTAATCCAATAAAGATTGTTTATTTCTTGTACTTTGCCGTGTGACACACCGGTTTTTGCTCGTGGTTTGTAAATTTTTTGAATCTTGTTCCATTATTAGTCTCAAATGATATTTACTTTGTTGGGTAAAAATTAGAGACAAATTTGGCGCAAAAATTAGGCGCTAATGAATTGGACATGCGACAATTACAAAGCACATTTACTAAGGCAGCACTAGATCCATCATAGATCACAAGCCAAAAAATATAACAAACCAGGCACAAAAATAGGCGAAGCTGAGACCCCCTATGATTAATGTCCCCCTGTGAGTGCGGTCACACGTTGCAGTTAAAACTGCATCGCAATCAGCTTTGAGGTGGTGTTAGGTGCAGTTTTGTTAATTTACCAGGTGAAAGACATGAACTGAATGGGTGAATTTGATTTTGAAGAGGAAACCAGCTCCACAAATATCATTCACTCGATAAATTACCAAATCTGCACCTAAAACCAACGCAAAGGATGCGTTCACACGTTGCAGTTAAAACTGCATCCCAATCAGCATTGAGGTGGTTTTAGGTGAAGTTTTGTCAATTGAACAGGTGAAAGACATTTGTGGAGTAGGTTTCCCCTTCAAAATCAAATTCACCCGTTCAGTTCAAGTCTTTCACCTGTTCAATTGACAAAACTGCTCCTAAAACCACCTCAATACTAATTATGAAGCAGTTTTAACTGCAACGTGTGAACGCACCCTGTATCTTGCACCCGGGATTTGCTGCATTAACTAAATTTCTCTGGATCCTAAATTTGCTGAAAAAATAATTCACAGTTGTATTCTATTATCAAGCATATACCGTATATACTCGTGTATAAGACGAGTTTTTCAGCACAATAATTGTGCTGAAAAACCTCCCCTCGGCTTATACACAAGTCAATAAAACACAAAAAACTTCCATACTCACTCTCCGGAGGCCCGATGGTCCGCGTTGCTCCCGATGTTCGGCGGCTCCTCTTCTGTCTCCCCGCGGCTGGTCTTCGGTCTTCTCTCTTCTCTGTATCAGCGGCGACAAAGCCACGTGATATTGTGCTCCAGCCGGCAGATCGCGTGGACGCGTATACCTAAGGGTGCTGGCAGGCTGTATACTTAAGGGGGCTGGCAGGCTGTATACTTCAGGGGGGCTGGCAGCCTGTATACTTCAGGGGGGCTGGCAGGCTGTATACTTCAGGGGGGCTGGCAGGCTGTATACTTAAGGGGGCTGGCAGGCTGTATACTTAATGGGGCTGGCAGGCTGTATACTTAAGGGGGCTGGCAGGCTGTATACTTCAGGGGGGCTGGCAGCCTGTATACTTCAGGGGGGCTGGCAGGCTGTATACTTCAGGGGGGCTGGCAGGCTGTATACTTCAGCGGGGCTGGCTGGCTATGTGCTACTGGGGGCTGGATGGCTATATACTGGGTGGCTGAGACCAATGCATTTTCCACCCTCGGCTTATACTCGAGTCAATAGGTTTTCCCAGTTTTTGGTGGTAAAATTAGGGTCCTCGGCTTATACTCGGGTCGGCTTATACTCGAGTATATACGGTATATGATATTTGTAGAAATCCATCTGGCGCCCCTGCGCTGCTCTGACAGAGTGCACCACTTTTTTTGGTGCACCTTTAACAAAAAACTGACACAGGGGCTTAAATAAGGGTTCATTCACATGGCCGTCTGTGGGGACGTACATGCAGCCGCAAATTTACGGCCGCATGTACGTCCCCATAGACGGCAATAGCGGCACGGCCGGGATACGGTGCCACACATGTGTGGCACCGATCCGGGCCGCACACCACAAAAAGATAGAGCATGCTCTATCTGTCGGAGAGTGTGCGGCCGTGCGCCGCTATTCTCTATTGTGAATAAACCCTAAATCTGGGTTAGAGACCAAAAGTTTTGATTAATCTGGCGCAAACTGCACATAGTACACACTGCACTAGTTTTGATTAATGTGATGGAATGTTAAACAGTTTTAGGAGCCAGAGTATTGCACTACAGTGAAAATGTTATTTTTAAAAGGTATTATGAAATAACAAAGCTATAAATGGGCCAAATTAGTTTTTTGGCTAACTAAATCTGTGTAGTTGCATTTGCCCAAAGAATAAAGGGGACCACACACTGAAAGCATGAAAAAACAAAACAAAAGAGGCGGGGATTGGGTCAAAGCCCTCCGAAACAGAGAGGCTTACTGGATTCTTACTATGAAAACCAGAAGCCCCTTTGGTTTAAATCTTAAAAATGACCTAATGTACCTGTATTGATTATCTTTCATTACGTATATGTAACCTATACTCTGCATGTATCTTTTTTGTTTTCCACCAATCATTATCGGATGTAATTAATGGCGTGTAAACCTCCCACTTCCGTTTTCCTATAACTTTCCTTTTGTCATTTTGAAATTTAGACTATGATTAAGAGCATGTTTTAGCTCGAAACGCGTCAGTTTTTTTCCCTTCTGGTACCTCTTTTAACTTTTTAGAAGATGAAATAAACGTGAAGTTTTATTATACCATTGCCTGAACTCATGCCTGCCTGGTTGCTGGATCCAATTGTTTCCTTCCTGCTGCATCTACTCCTGAATCGGCTCAGATCAATCCGTGCACCGGCGTCTGTGACTCGTGGCTAAGGGTGAGCTGAGAATATTTTCTTTCTTTTTGGTTCATGAAAAAACAAAGCTGTTAGAAAATTCTTTCTATATAGTTGAAAGGTGGGCCCCAAAAAATTATTTTCTCTGGTGGGCCCAAGACCCTCCAGTCCGACACTGCCCTTAGAGAACAGCAAGGGATTGCAGCAGCTGGACGCTACAACATGAAGCGTGAAGTGCTGAGATAGAAAATGGCTGGTTTTATAGGGCTGTGTGACATCACATAAGCCTGCCGGTCACTGATTGGCTTACAGGTGTGCAGATGTCATCGGGGGTGTTCCTTTCTCCTTCCCAGAGTTCTCTGCCCCATGTAACACGTTGTTCTCACGCCCATTTAGCAGAAACATGAGGGGAAAAAAAACAACTTCTTTCCCGTGAATCAGCATAAACTTCAGCTTCGTGGCGAATCGAATTTTTCCTGAAATTCTAACCGAATTTAGAATCATTAGAATCGATTCGCCCATCTCTAGTGAAGACCTTGAGCACCATCATTGGGTTATATACATAAATAGGGGGGTATTTATCAGGGCTTTTGGTTCACGTCCAAGGCCAGCAGTTTAGAAAAGCTCCTGTTCGGGACCTGGACTGGTCGGTGCAGTGGAAGAGTCCCGGGCCATCTGGAGCAGCAGGGGAGCCTTAGGTCTGTCTAGGGTGTTTTGTGTCTCCGGTAATAATAATAATAAGAAGAATCCCTCATATAGCGCCATCATATTCTGTAATGCTTAGGAAATCATAGGGGGCACACAGTATACAAAAAAAGTAAAAATAACATTACAGATCATGACATTCATATGGAACAAATGGAGTGAGGGCCCTGATCACAAGAGCTTATAGTCTGAGGGAAAATGGGGCCACACAAGAGGTAGAAAGCTCATATAATGCTCCAGCCATTCTTCATAAAGGGAATATAGGAGAAGACATAAAAGACTTCCATGTTGCTGCACTGTTACTCAGCGGTCTTCCAGAAAGCTATGACACGCTTGTCACCGCACTGGATGCACGGCCAGATGATGAGCTCACATTAGAGTTTGTTAAAGGCAAACTTGTGGATGAGTACAAGAGAAAAACAGAGAGTGCAAGCAGCAAAGATGTGTCCAGCGCAGAATCTGCATTAAAGACGCAGGACTATACAACACATGAGAGTCATATAAAGGAAACACGTGAATGTTTTGTATGCAAGAAACCCGGTCACTTAAAGGCAAACTGCAGAGTCTGGAAAGCAAAAATGAATCCGCTTAAAGGAAAAGGGAATAATCAGAAGGCCAGAAGTGCTATTAAAGAAGAAAAGGACACTGTGTGTGTTGAATCAGCATTTAATACAAGTACAGGCAGATCAGCGAGGCATGTATGGTGTATAGACTCTGGTGCTACAAGTCATATGACAAATAACAGAAGTTTCTTTTCTAAGCTAAACCAAAGTAGATCAGAAAAAGTAATCTTAGCCAATGGTCAGTATATAACTTCAGAAGGAATAGGAGATGGCTACCTCCACTGCCAAGTCTCTCCAACAGAAACCAGAAAGATCCAAGTAAAGGACGTTCTCTATGTTCCAAGTCTTGAAAGCAACTTGTTATCAGTGAAGAAACTCACAAGAGAAGGGAATGTAGTTACTTTTAAGGATGACAACTGCATCATCACAAGAGAGGGTCATACTCTAGCAGAAGGAAAAATCAAAGATGAACTGCACCAGTTACAACACCAAGAGGCTGTGTATGCTGTCAAACAAGAACAACATGAGAATTGCCTCCATGTGTGGCATAGGCGTCTTGGGCACAGAGACCGAGAGGCAATAAGAAAGTTAGTTCAGGAAGAGCTTGCTAAGGGCGTTACAATTGACCAATGCAGTCAAAAGATGAAATGTACTAGTTGTCTTAAAGGTAAAATGACAAGGAAATCATTTCCTAAACACAGTACCATTACATCAGCACAGCCACTGGACTTGATTCATACAGATGTGTGTGGCCCAATGAGTACTCAAACACCTGGAAAGAAGAGATATTTTCTGACATTTATCGATGATTATTCTAGATATACAATTGTCTATTTGCTTCACAGCAAAGATGAAGTTGCAGAGAAACTAAAAGAGTACATAGCTGAAGTATCCAACAAATTTGGAAGAATGCCAAAGATACTACGAGCTGACAATGGAACGGAATACACAAGTGGTAAGACACAAGCTATATTAAAAAGAAATGGAATCGTGTTCCAGACCACCATACCACCCAGAACAGAATGGTATAGCAGAGAGAAAGAACCCAACTCTTTGTGAAAGTGGAAGAAGTCTGCTGTTTGATGCTGAGCTACCAACAACATATTGGGGAGAAGCAATAATGACCGCCTGCTATCTTCAAAACAGATTACCAGGGAAAGCTACAAAGAAAACTCCATATGAGCTATGGAATAATAGGAAGCCAGAACTAAAGCACATAAGAATATTTGGAAGTAAAGCATTTGTGCATGTTTCTAAGGAAAAGCGTACAAAGTGGGAAGCTCATGCAAAGGAAGGAATCCTGGTAGGCTACAGTGAAACTCAAAAAGGATACAGAATCCTGCACCCAGAGACCAACAAGGTGACAATCAGCAGAGATATAGTGATAGATGAGAACTCTGTATCACTCAAATTTCATGAAGTTACTCCAATAATTCCACTTGAGCCACAGTCACAAATTCAAGAAAACAATGAAAAAGACACTGAAGTGTGGATCGGCTCTCAAGCTACTGAAGAGAAGACTGTAATACCAGCTGTGGGTTTTCTAAACCAAGTATGACTCTGATGGTAAAGTGCATAGATTTAAGGCAAGATTAGTTGCATAAGGTTACTTGCAAAAATATGGAGAAGATTATGATGCTACAACATTTAGAGTGTTAATGTCTGTAGCAGCTGTGCAAAACATGAAAGTAAGACATTTAGACATTAAGACAGCTTTTCTAAATGGTGACATTGCTGAAGGAAATGAGTTTGTGGCGTGCGCCATGGTTGTCGACATCTGTGCTGCAGGGTAGCTGTTCATAGGAATATTAAAGTCTCCTATGATGAGTGTCGGAATATCACAAGATAGAGTAGTATGCCTTACCCTTCTCACTGCCTATTCCCAGGTCTGGAGCAGTAAGAGAAATACAAGCCCTCATAGCACAGTGCAGCGGGGGAGGCAGTGTCATCCTGCTGCATCCACTTTTCAGTGATGGCCACAGGTCGAAAGACTTGATCGTGAATGAACTCAAACTTATTGGACACAGAACGGGCATTCCAGAGGGCACAGAGATATACAGAGAGGTACAGAGAACATGAGAGGAGAAAAGTGGTGAAGGAAGGATCTAAGAGCTGATGTGAATGGAGGATGCTGATGAGATAGATGGACGAAAGGAGAAAAGAACATCATTAGTACACTGTCATTAAAGAGGTTGAGAGAAATGCTAGATAGTGAAAGTGGGGATTTGTTTTTATTTCTTTGCACGCTTACCTTTCTCTTAGGCTTTCTAATTGCCAGATGGTTAAGGCTTTGAGCATGCTTTATGGACAAGCATCCCGTCTTATGCATTCTCTGAGAAAACATGCCATGCTGCATACACTGTACGCTGTGATATATTCTCAAGTATCAGTGCACATCAGGTATCTAAAATGGAGGGGTGCTTAAGTCCAACTACAAAATCATATGAAAAAATGTAATCCAAGCTCACCCATATGCAGTTTAAGGATATTAATAGGATACACGGCCAATATTCATGTAAAGGGTTTTGGCTGACATAGAAGCCTTTAAATATAAACACAAACATGACATAAGGGTTTCATGGTTTACATAGTACTATTGATTCCACAGATGTACACAGTATACAGTCTATACATTACATGCATTAATACACCGATAACAACTCTGGTGTGTGGATACATAGTACGGAAGCTCCATCTAGTGGATGACAAGTGATCCTCGGGGAGTGGGGAAATCCAGTGATGACACAAGGATAGGGCTGAAAAGGAAAGTAATATAGAACATGAGTAACCTTACCACAGGCCGAGAAGGTAATGTGTATATTCTGTATACTGGCGCCTAGGAAAGGTACGGCAGTGCTCCAAGGAAGCTGGCGCATGTTGAGCGGTATAAGTATGACAAAATTTAAAGTCAGCCACCACTGAAGGTGCGTGATGCGGTTATCGGGGTCGTCTGGTGACCAGGGACGGGAGGATGTCACTGCACGTGGGGAAAGCATTGCAGCGAGTAGTAATAGGAGTACTAGGCTTTGTAAGGGTGGGATAGTAGTAATCAGGGGGAATACTGAGAAAGGGATCATGTAATGACAGTATAAATGGAGTATAGAAGTAATGCGAGAGAGGGAGGGGAAATAATAGAGGGAATGGAAGAAAACACATGGGAAAAGATAGGATACAGGGTATGGGGAAAGTAGGAAATGAAGGAGAATAGGAAAAAGATGAAAAATAAAAAAATGAAAAATATATGAAAATATGAAAAAGATGCGATGATGGAAATGAAAATAAAATAAAAGATTGGAAAAATAATGAAAAATGAGAAATAATAAAAAATAAAGAGACAGAACGAAAAAAAAGATGGAATTGACTGGGAGGGCAATGTATTATCTTACCACCCCCCGAGGGTATCTGGGAATAAGAACAATGCACCAGATCATGAGAAAACAATAAACCACAAACATCATAATTATAGAGAATGGAGTCCAGATACGTGAAGGATAAGAAGCTTGTCGTATAATAACCTCGATTAAGTCCATGAGGTTCCATGCTCTGTAGATTATGGATCCAAAAGGATTCTCTTTTCTTGAGGAGTTTAACCTGATTACTGCCTCTTCTTGGTTGTGGAATGTGTTCAATTACTTGATATCGTAATTAAGATAGGATGTGATTGTACTTGTGGAAATGGTACAGGACTGGTAGTAGCAAGTTGTTAGTTCGAATAGCAGAATAAGACCATGAACATTATAAGTATATAGTATTCAGCCTGCCAGCCGCTGTAGTATATAGCCAGCAAGCCGCTTTAGTATATATCCTGCCAGCCCCTGTAGTACATCATTTGCCAGCCCCTGTAGTATATAGCCTGCCTGCCCCCTGTAGTATATAGCCTGCCAGCCCCTGGAGTATGAAGCCTGCCAGGCCCTGGAGGATATAGCCTGCCAGGCCCTGGAGGATATAGCCTGCCAGCCCCTGTAGTATATAACCGGCCAGCCCCTGTAGTATATAGCCTTTCAGCCCCTGTAGTATATAGCCTGCCAGCCCCTGTAGTATATATCCTGCCAGCCCCTGTAGTACATAACCTACCAGCCCCTGTAGTATATAGCCGGCCAGTCCCTGTAGTATATAGCCTGCCCAGCCCCTGTAGTATATAGCCTGCCAGCCCCTGTAGTATACAGCCAGCCCCATGTAGTATATATCCTTCCAGCCCCTGTAGTATATAGCCTGCCAGCCCCTGTAGTATATATCCTGCCAGCCCCTGTAGTATATAGCCTGCCCAGCCCCTGTAGTATGTAGCCTGCCAGCCACCTGTAGTATATCACCTGCCAGCCACTGTAGTATACAGCGTGCCAGCCCCCCTGTAGTATATAGCCTGCCAGCCACCTGTAGTATATAGCCTTCCATCCCCTGTAGTATACAGCCTGCCAGCCCCCCTGTACTATATAGCCTGCCAGCACCCTGTAGTATATAGCCTGTCAGCCCCCTGTAGTATATAGCCGGCCAGCCCCTGAAGTATATAGCCAGCCAGCTCCTGTAGTTTATAGCCTGCCAGACACCTGTAGTATATCGCCTGCCAGCCCCTGAAGTATACAGCCTGCCAGCCCCCTTGTAGTATATAGCCGGCCAGCCACCTGTAGTATATAGCCAGCCCCTGTGGTATACAGCCTGCCAGCCCCCCTGTACTATATAGCCTGCCAGCCCCCTGTAGTATATAGCCTGCCAGCCCCCTGTAGTATATAGCCGGCCAGCCACTGAAGTATATAGTCTGCCAGCCCCTGTAGTATATAGCCTGCCAGCCCCCTGTAGTATATATCCTGCCAGCCCCATAGTATATAGCCAGCCAGCCCCTGTAGTATATAGCCTGCCAGCCCCTGTAGTATATAGCCTGCCAGCCCCATAGTATATAGCCAGCCTTCCCCCCTGTAGTAAAAAAAATATTAACAATGTACTCCCATAGGTCCTCTTTTTAATTTGCATCTTATTCGGGTCCTTCGGATCCTCTTCAGGTCCTTCGGCCTTCTTCTGCTCCTCTTCGAGTCGGAAGCTTGTTGAAATGAACTAGCAAGTCCACAGGGATGAATTCTCATTAAAACAGACAGGTCGGCAACATCAGAGAGTAGTAGATCCACACATCTTATGCGTTTCGAGTCCTTGCGACTCTTAATCATAGACACTGATACAAAAGCATGTAAGGCTATATAAACGCCCAAAAGTGGGAGGAGGAATAAAAAAAAACACATCATTTCCTCTTTTACTATTATAACCCTATTCAGATACTAAACATATAAAACACATTAGTATACTAAAATCAAATCGTTTCTGACATTTATGCCATGTGGTACAACACTGTTCAATACTAAAATCCAGAAACCTTCCCTATTCAAAAGACATCAGGGGTCATTTACTAAGGGCACGATTCGAGTTTTTAAGGGTTAACCAAATTTTTCAGTTTTTGCAATGATTTTCCCTGTATTGCCCCGGGATTTTAGCACACGCAATCGGATTGTGGCGCATCTGCACCGGCATGCACGCAACGGAAATCGGGGGCGTGGCCGAACGATAACCCGATGGATTCAGAGAAACCGCCGCATTTAAAAAAAAAAAAAGTGTCGCTGGACTCGCGCTTACCTGCACTCGGTCTGGCTTGGTGAAGATCAGTGCATTCCGAGGAACTTCAGCGCAGCAGCGACACCTGGTGGACATCGGGCGCACTACCTTAGTGAGTCGCCGGAAGACCCGAATCCTCCACAGAGAACACGCCGCTGGATCGCGAATGGACCGGGTAAGTAAATCTGCCCCATCTTCTTTTGTCTCCACCTCTTGGTGGGAAAGACACCCTTTCAATGCCGGAAAATTTTAACCCCAGTTTCCCCATGGTGAATGGTACGGCGATGATGTGTGGCACTGAAGACGTTTTTTTTTATTTGCAATTGTAATATCATTACGCGTGTGGATCTACTACTCTCTGATGTTGCCGACCTGTCTGTTACTGGTTTTATGAGGAAGAAATAAAGAAAAGTTTTAATGAGAATTCATCCCTGTGGACTTGCTGGTTCATTTCAACAAGCTTCTCCTATTGTTTGTTTGCTGCCCACATGTCAGCCTTCTGGAACCGTGCATCGCCAGGTGAGCTGGACTGATTGAACAAGTTTCTTTTCTCCTCTTCGGGTCGTTCGTCTCTCTTCAGGTCTTTGCGCTCGGCCGGCACACACAATGACGTCAGCCGCTTGCCGATCTCATTGTTTGTGAGCCGCCGCCATCGCGAGGGAACCCAAAGAGGAGTAGAACGACCCGGAAAGGACCTTAAGGATCCAAAGAGGCACCGCAGTATCTGAAGCAAGAAGAGGACCTACGGGGGTCATCTGAAAGGTAAATAAGGCGTTAATTTTTTAATAGACTCAAGTATAAGCCGAGTTAGGGCTTTTCAGCACAAATTTTGCTGAATTATACCGAGTATACACGGTATATGTTTCCCATTAAGATTTATGTATGTGTCCTCACTCTGATTAAGAAGTGTCAGTTGTTATTAGAGATGAGCGAACATACTCGTCCGAGCTTGATGCTGGTTGGAGCATTAGCGTACTCGAAACTGCTCGTTGCTCGGACGAATACTTTGCCCGCTCGAGAAAATGGCATCTCCTGCCGTTGTGATTTTTGGCGGCCAGAAACAGAGCCAATCACAAGCCAGGAGACTCTGCACTCCACCCAGCATGACGTGGTACCCTTACACGTCGATAGCAGTGGTTGGCTGGCCAGATCAGGTGACCCTGGGATAGACTAGCCGCTGCCCGCGCTGCTCGGATCATTCTGTGTCTGGATGCCGCTAGGGAGAGAGCTGCTGCTGGTCAGGGAAAGCGTTAGGGTGTTCTATTAGAATAGTGTTAGGCAGGAGTGATTCTCCAAGAACCCAACAGCCCTTCTTAGGGCTACAATAACGTTCTACTTTTTTTTTTTTATTTGCTTGTGGCTGGGCTTGCTGGAACTAGTAGTGCAGCTAGTACCATATTGTGAGGAATTTGCAGGGAGACTTGCGACTGTTGTGTTTAGCTCTTAGTGACACACATATCCACCTCAAACACCGAAGTGGGAAAATTTATTAGGGGTTTGATTAGAATTAGGCAGAGTCTGCTGATTTTTTTTTTTTTTACCTTTATTTCTTTTCATAGCTCAAACTCATCTGGCATAGCAGTGTGCTTTCAGTGTAGGCTACAAAATAGCCATAGGAGAACCCCAACGGCTTACTTAGGCCTACAATAGCGTTATATTTTCCTTTTTTTTGGTTTGCTTGTGGCTGGGCTTGCTGGCATTAGTAGTGCAGCTAGTACCATATTGTGAGGAATTTGCTGGGAGACCTGCGACTGTTGTGTTTAGCTCTTAGTGACACGAATATCCACCTCAAACACCGAAGTGAGACAATTTATTTGGGGTTTGATTAGAATTAGGCAGAGTCTGCTGATTTTTTTTTTTTTACCTTTATTTCTTTTTATAACTCAAAGTAATCAGGCACAGCACAAAATCCAGTTGTGTGCTGTCAGTGTAGGTTAGAAACTAGCCATAGCAATAGGATAGCATCGTTTTGTTTAAAAAAAATTATAAATAAAAAAAAATAAACACAAAAAAAAAATTTTAAGTTTACACTTTAATTTGGAAAATGTTTAACCCGAGGGCTAGGGGTAGAGGACGAGGGCGTGGACGTGGGCATCCAACTACTGCAGGGGTCAGAGGCCGTGGTCCTGGGCGGGGTGAGACACCACCTGCTGATGAGGGAGCAGGGGAAAGCCGCAGAGCTACACTCCCTAGGTTCATCATGTCTCAAGTTACTGGGACTCGTGGTAGAGCACTGTTGAGGCCAGAACAGTGCGAAGAGGTGATGTCGTGGATTGCGGACAATGCTTCTAGCCATTTGTCCATCAGTCAGTCTTCCACGCAGTCCACCCATGTCACCGAAATCAGCACTCCTCCAGCTCCTCCACCTCAGCCTCCTTCCCCCCAGTCTGCCCCCTCCCAGCAAAATTTGGCATTTGAACCGGCATACTCTGAGGAACTGTTTTCTGGACCCTTTCCACAGTCACAAACCACTTGTCCGGTTGCTGCTGAGCTAATTTCCGATGCCCAGGTTTTCCACCAGTCGCAGTCTGTGGGTGATGATGACCTTCTTGACGTAGTGGAAGAAGTGTGTAAAGAGGTGTCGGACGATGAGGAGACACGGTTGTCAGACAGTGGTGAAGTTGTTGTCAGGGCAGGAAGTCCGAGGGGGGAGCAGACTGAGGGATCGGAGGATTATGAGGTGACAGACCCAAGCTGGGTTGATAGGCCGGGTGAACACAGTGCTTCTGAGACGGAGGCGAGTCCTATAGCAGAACAGGTTGGAAGAGGCAGTGGTGGGGCCAGACGGAGAGGCAGGGCCAGAGCTGGTGCATCAGTGCCAAATGTTTCCCGTAGTCAAGCTCTCGTGGCGAGGGCTAGATTTTCAGAAGTCTGGAGGTTCTTTAAAGAAACACCGGATGACCGACGGACTGTGGTGTGCAACCTGTGCTAAACCAGGATCAGCAGGGGTTCCACAACTACTAGCTTAACTACCACCAGTATGCGCAGGCATATGAATGCTAAACACCCCACTCAATGGCACCAAGCCTGTTCACCTCCGGCCGGGCACGCCACTGCTCCTTCCCCTGTGTCATCTGCTAGTCAGCCCCCTGCCCAGGACCCCGACCCAAACACCTCCCGTGCGAAAACCCCATCTTTGCCTCCACGATCCTCCACAGCATCCACCAGCGTCCAGCTCTCCATACCCCAGACGCTGGAGCGCAAAAGGAAGTATAGCGCAACCCACCCACACTCCCAAGCCCTCACGTCCACATCTCCAAGTTGCTTAGCCTGGAGATGCTGCCCTATAGGCTGGTAGAGACCGAGGCCTTTTGAAACCTCATGGCGGCGGCCGCCCCTCGGTATTCGGTCCCCAGCCGACACTACTTTTCCCGATGTGCCGTCCCAGCCCTGCACAAGCACGTGTCAGAGAACATCATCCGTGCCCTGACCAACGCCGTTTCTGACAAGGTCCACCTGACCACGGACACGTGGATGAGTGCTGCCGGGCAGGGCCACTATATATCGCTGACGGCACATTGGGTTAACTTGGTGGAGGCTGGGACCGAGTCTGACCCTGGGGCTGCTCATATACTGCCGACGCCGAGGATTACGGGGCCTACCTCGGTCCAGGTCTCAAAGGCCTACTATGCCTCCTCCTCCTCCCACCCCTCCTCCACCTCCTCCGAATTACCATCAGTGGGCATGGCGCCATCAGTCGGTAGCTCTTGGCACAGCAGCAGTACCGTCGCTAAGCGACAGCAGGCGGTGCTCAAACTGCTGAGCCTAGGCGATAAAAGGCACACCGCCCAAGAGCTATTACAGGGCATCACGGCACAGACCGATCTGTGGCTGGCAATGCTGAACCTGAAGCCAGGCATGGTTGTGTGTGACAACGGCCATAACCTGGTGGCGGCTCTGCAACTCGGCAGACTGACACATGTGCCATGCCTGGCCCATGTGTTAAATCTCATAGTTCAGTGTTTCCTCAAGACATACCCCAATCTGTCTGATTTGCTCACGAAGGTGCGCCGCATCTGTGAGCATTTCAGGAAGTCCAGCACAGATGCTGCCACTTTCAGGGCAGCGCAGCGCCGCCTCCAACTGCCCGCTCACCGACTGTTGTGCGACGTGCCCACGAGGTGGAATTCAACATTAACCATGTTATCCAGAGTTTACCAGCAGCGCAGAGCGATTGTAGACTGCCAGATGTCAACTTCCACCAGAACTGGTAGTCAGGTCAGTCAACTTCCTAAAGTCTACAATGAGGAGTGGACGTGGATGTCTGATATCTGTCAGGTGCTGAGTAACTTTAAGGAGTCAACACAGATGGTCAGTGGCGATGCCGCCATCATCAGCCTCACCATCCCGCTGCTTGGCCTGTTGAAAAACTCTCTGGTCAGCATGAAGTCGGAAGCTTTGCGCTCGTCACAAGAGACGGGGGAAGAAGATTCCCTTGTTAATAGCCAAAGCACCCTTAGGTCTGTTTCTCAGCGCATATCGGAGGAGGTGGAGGAGGAGGAGGATGAGGAGGAAGAGGAGGAGAATGTTGGCGAGACACAAGAGGGGACCATTGTTCAGTCCTTCACTGTTCAGCGTGTATGGGCAGAAGAAGAGGAGTTGGAGGAGGAGGAAATGGACAGTCAGGCCAGTGAGGGGAGTGAATTCTTGCGCGTTGGGACTCTGGCGCATTTGGCAGATTTCATGCTAGGCTGCCTATCCCGTGACCCTCGCGTTCAAAGAATTTATTCCAGCACCGATTACTGGGTATTCACTCTCCTGGACCCACGGTACAAGCAAAATCTTTCCACTCTCATCCCTGGAGAGGAAAGGAGTGTGAGAATGCATGAATACCAGCAGGCCCTGGTGCACAAGCTGAAACACTATTTCCCTTCTGACAGCGCTAGCGGCAGAGTGCGTAGTTCTGCGGGACAAGTAGCGAGGGAGAGTAGGCGAGCAAGCAGCTTGTCCAGTACTGGCAAGGGTACGCTTTACAAGGCTTTTGCCAGCTTTATGTCACCCCAGCAAGACACTGTCACCTGTCCCCAGTCTCGGCAGAGTAGGGCTGATCTTTACAGAAAGATGGTGAGGGAGTACGTAGCTGACCATACCATCGTCCTAAATGATCACACAGCTCCCTACAACTACTGGGTTTCAAAGCTGGACATGTGGCACGAACTGGCGCTGTACGCCTTGGAGGTTCTTGCCTGCCCTGCCGCTAGCGTCTTGTCCGAGCGGGTTTTCAGTGCAGCTGGTGGCATCATCACCGATAAGCGTACACGCCTGTCGACTGACAGCGCTGACAGGCTGACGCTTATCAAGATGAATAAAGCCTGGATTTCTCAGGATTTTCATTCTCCACCAGGTGAAAGAAGCTCAACCTGAATAATTTATGCACTCCTCCTCCTCATTGTCCTCCTTCTCCTCCTCTTTGTACACTAAAGCAGAGGAAACTGGCTTTTTTTGCCAGGGCCAACTGGCTCTAGCTATAGTACTCTATGTATTTAATTTTTCTGGAGGGCCACCTACCCGGTCCTCTGTTTTAAGCAATTTTTGGGAGTGCCACATACAGGCCCACAATCTATTTAATTTTTCTGGAGGACCACCTACCTGCTCCTCTGGTTTGAAAACTTTTTTGGACTGCCACATACAGGCACTCAATTTATTTAATTTTTCTGGAGGACCAGCTACCTGCTCCTCTGGTTTGAAAACTTTTTTGGACTGCCACATACAGGCACTATCCAAATTAAATTGTCTCCATAGCAGCCTCCACATGTCGTCGTTTTAGCTGGCTCCACACGTTGTCTCCATTGCTACCTCCACACGTCATCGTCATAGCTGCCTCCAAAAGTCGTCCATATAGCTGCCTCCATACATGGTCTCCTTATCAAATGAACTGTGTCAGGCAGAATTTTGGGTTGTTTTCATGGCTTCCACATCAAACTTGTTAACTTTATTGCCACCCTGCTGTGTAATCCACAAAATATACTGGCAAACGTTTATCATTTAGCGATATTATTTCAGGGCTTCTTGCGCATCTGTTTACATTCCCCTCACCCGACATAACCCAAACTTATAAGAACGCTACTACACTTGATCTTATACAAAAGGTTCTTAGAAGTGCTGTTTGGGGAGTAGCCTAGAGACAGGAGCTTGGATTGGCGAAAGCTCGCCTGGCAGCGGAGCGCCAGCTCTATCCCAAGATCCAACTAACATAGTTTTAACTGCAGCACCTTTAATCTACTACTAGTTCACTGCCTCCATTCATCGTCCCCTTATCAAACGAGCTGTGTCAGGCAGAATTTTCAGGTGTTTCACCACATACATAGTGGAACTCGGCCCATCTGTCGCCGCCATGCTGGAGACCTGAAGTTGCAATCATAGCAGCGCAATATGGATGCCCCATACTGTCGCTCTTAATCATGGAAGTCGTCTCCATGGCTGCCTCCACATGTCGTCCCCTTATCAAAAGAGCTGTGTCAGGCTCATTTTTCGGGTGTTTCACCAGATACGTTATGGAACTTGGTCACTATGTCGCCACCATGCTGTGTTATCGACTAAATATACCGTCAACCTTTTGTTCACATAGGAAATCATTTCAGTGCTTCTTGCTCACCTCCTTTGGTTCCTCTCTGCCACCCATTGGTTTGAAGCCTGAGTCCATTTAGGGTATGTCGCCATGACACTCTCTAGCCTGCCGCTGCTGCCGCTGCCTCTGCGTGCCGTCCCCTATAGTGTCTGGGTCAATTATTGCATGTTTTAGATGCTATCTAGCCTCATTCTGTCACTCTGTCATGGCCATGCTGTTGCCCATAATTTTGGCATAATGGTGCGATTAAGCAGCCTCAGAGGCATCCATGCATGCTGCCCCTGCTGTTTCCTGTCCATTTCCGTGGTGTTTCCATCCTGTGCAGAGCCTTGGTCCCCTTGAAAAATGCTCGAGTCTCCCATTGACTTCAATGGGCCTCGTTATTCGAGACGAGCACTCGAGCATCGGGAAAAGTTCATCTCGAATAACGAGTACCCGAGCATTTTAGTGCTTGCTCATCTCTAGTTGTTATCAATTCTTTTTCTATTTTTTCTTGTATATTGTGGTAATTATCACTTTTTTGCGTATATAATGTCAATTACGAGTAAGAAATTTTATAAATTAAATTATGAAGTTCACCTATTTATCTGTTATGCATATCCATGTATATACAAATAGTAATACTGTTATTTCCTCTTTATAATTTTATTTATTCACATATTTTTATTAGTGTTTTACACTTTTACATTTCATATGTCTTTTAGCTTGATTGTTGTCTTTTGGACCTGATGAAGGGAGCGAATCGCACCGAAACGTGTTATCCTTGTTAACAATAAATATATGTAAGAACTGAGCAGTGTATTGTGTCTTGGTACTTTCTGCCATCTCTCTGATATTTCTGTCGCATGAAAGCAGTGCGGCTGCACCAAATTCCGATCACGTGCAACACAATCTCAAATTAAATACCTGTCCCAGCGGCACAAATCCCAAAAACAATGGAAAAACCGACGAAAGTGCGGCCGCGGACCCTTAGTAAGGAAGCACCTATAAATTAGTTAGTGAGCCACAGTTTTTGGAGGCCGTCAGGTATCGTAATCAGGAGGAAGCCGTTGGTCGTTGCACATTAGAAGTCAATAGCAGAACAATAGGAGAAAAGCTAGATTATAGCCTGGAAGCACAATAATCCTGCAAGGATGTATAGGCAAGGGTTTAAATAGGAAATCAAATCAAGGAAGGGGTGGAGCAAAACCAGGGAAACAGGAACTAGGAACTGGAAGATTAAGAAGTATTCCAAGGATCAGCACTGGAGCTGTCCAGAGAGCTGCATAGCTCAGATGGTAGAGCTGCAGTCTGGGGGAGCAGACTGTTATTTGATGTAGAGCATGAACCTCTAGCGAGAAAGCTCCTTGATTCGACAGTGGGACTGGGCTTCTGGATAGGAGAGAGAGGAGTCCAGATTACTTTTTTATCCGATGACATTTTGAGACAGCAAGAATTATCTCATGACAGAAGTATAAAAGGGGCTGAACCCTCCAGACATTCAGGATTATAATTTGGCAGTGTTGGGCCAGTAAAATATAGCGGCAATGCTATAATCAATTCTTCTCCGAGACATGTCTTATCCGAGACACGGCTATGCCTTGAAAAAAGATACAGAGAAAATGTAATCTCTCCCACCTGGTGTCTAAACACCCGTCTCTATGGCACCACCCAGAATTCCCGGTGGGTATAGGGATAACTGAGCTGGGCCAGCTGATGCTACTGAACCCAGGCTCCTGACATTGGACAAAAAAAAACACAAAACTTTAGTTTCCAGGAAGTTATTCTCTAACCTACAGGTAAAGTCATTTGTGGACAGACACCTATAAATCTTAGAGAAGTGTTAGAAAATACCTTTGGCCGAATGTTACAAGGCCTGGGAATGAAAAAGTCCATTTCTTAACTATATTTCGGAGCAGGGGGGAGTCTACAATCCATAGTTGCCATTGACCTATCTCTGGGGCCTGAGACCTCTAGACAACATTTATATGGATTGAATTTGATAAAAAGATGGGTATTAAGACAACGCTGCAAGGACACACACTTTCAGTTACTGCACTCATTTCTATGCATTTATCCCCCCCCCCCCCCTAACCCCTTGAGGCCGGAGAGGATAACCAGTTGTCCTAAGTGCTCCTGCCAAGGATCTGGCTTGATTTATTCTATACGGACTTCTCCGAGAGTCTTAGTTTATTGTAAAAGCTTAGAAACCTATTTGTAGGTCACATACGGAAACCAGGTTCCATTTACATCAATGACGATGGTATTCCATGCACCAAGTTCAGGGGAACAAGATGATGAGTCCAAAATTACCCAAATATCGCTTTTGGTAGACAAAAGAAGCCTCCATAACCAATGGCTGGAAATTACTCCCCCAACAAGAGGTGAAGCAGCAAGTGTCTCATGAAGCAATAAAAATGGAGAGATAAAAACTAAATCGCTCTTTGGTAAGTGGAGAAAATTTATTGAGAAGTATCTGAGCAGGGTTGGGGGGGGGGATCAGGGACTTATTGGGGGTCATTTACTAAGGGCCCAAATCGCATTTTTACGGCGGGTTACCCGAATATTTCCGATTTGCACCGATTTTCCCTGAATTGCCCCAGTTTTTTGGCGCATGCAATCGGATTGTGGCGCATCGGCGCCAGCGTGCACGCGACGGAAATCGGAGGGCGTGGCCGAACGAAAACCCGACGGATTCGGAAAAACTGCTGCATTTAAAAAAAAAAAGTGTCGCTGGACACGCGCTTACTTGCACCCAGCAATGGATCGTGGACTCCGGCGGGCCTCGGCGGACTACAGCGCAGCAGCAACACCCGGTGGACATCGGGGTAACTGCCTTAGTGAATTGCCGGAAGACCCGAATCCACTGCAGAGAATGCGCTGCTGGATCACGAATGGACACGTAATATATACAGTGGACCCTAAAGCTTGGGGTCACTTACCGGCAGATAGATGTGAGGGTAAATAGCAGGAGAGAGAAGAGTCATGAGCTCCACGCGGTAGATAAGACGAGAAGATTCCACCCAAAGGACATGCACTGGATTTGTTGTGACTTTTTTGTTCTAGTTTTGTTGTTCAAGGGATATTTCGTCCAACATATTTTTCTAGTGTCAAATTTTTGGGGAGAAACTCAAACGTTATACTTGCTCTAGAAGATGCATATCTGTGCTGTTTCTTAATGTATTCTAAAAATGTGTCAGGTACTTATGGCCACACATTGTATACTCGGGTAAGTACATAGAGCACAGAGCGTTATCCTTGTCTGTCAGACATTGTAGGAGAAGCTCTGATGCCTCGCTGGTGTTTGCTCTTAATGAGTCCCCAGACCAAACACGATGTCATGTATATAATTGTTTATTGACAAGGATGAAGATGTTTTCCTATAAGGATACCCGTATGCAGCATTTTCCACTGTTACAAGGGCCAAAGTTTCCCATATGTTTAGGACACGAGGGCAAGCACCAGCCGGCTTTGTCCTTACATTCTTTCGTCAGATCTCTTGCACCTACAAGAAAATCAACATGAAGTTAGTGAGGTTTGGTCTTTGTAGGACATCAGGGGTCATGATGACGGTCAGGCGGGTGCTATCTACATGGTGATGGTCAGACGGATGCTAGCTACACGGTGACGGTCAGGCGGGTGCTATCTACATGGTGATGGTCAGGCGGGTGCTATCTACATGGTGATGGTCAGGCGGGTGCTATCTACATGGTGATGGTCAGGCGGGTGCTATCTACACGGTGATGGTCAGGCGGGTGCTATCTACACGGTGATGGTCAGGCGGGTGCTATCTACACGGTGATGGTCAGGCGGGTGCTATCTACACGGTGATGGTCAGGCGGGTGCTATCTACACGGTGATGGTCAGGCGGGTGCTATCTACACGATGATGGTCAGGCGGGTGCTATCTACATGGTGATGGTCAGGCGGGTGCTATCTACATGGTGATGGTCAGGCGGGTGCTATCTACACGGTGATGGTCAGGCGGGTGCTATCTACACGGTGATGGTCAGGCGGGTGCTATCTACACGGTGATGGTCAGGCGGGTGCTATCTACACGGTGATGGTCAGGCGGGTGCTATCTACACGGTGATGGTCAGGCGGGTGCTATCTACACGGTGATGGTCAGGCGGGTGCTATCTACACGATGACGGTCAGGCGGGTGCTATCTACACGGTGACGGTCAGGCGGGTGCTATCTACACGGTGACGGTCAGGCGGGTGCTATCTACACGGTGACGGTCAGGCGGGTGCTATCTACACGGTGACGGTCAGGCGGGTGCTATCTACACGGTGACGGTCAGGCGGGTGCTATCTACACGGTGACGGTCAGGCGGGTGCTATCTACACGGTGACGGTCAGGCGGGTGCTATCTACACGGTGACGGTCAGGCGGGTGCTATCTACACGGTGACGGTCAGGCGGGTGCTATCTACACGGTGACGGTCAGGCGGGTGCTATCTACACGGTGACGGTCAGGCGGGTGCTATCTACACGGTGACGGTCAGGCGGGTGCTATCTACACGGTGACGGTCAGGCGGGTGCTATCTACACGGTGACGGTCAGGCGGGTGCTATCTACACGGTGACGGTCAGGCGGGTGCTATCTACACGGTGACGGTCAGGCGGGTGCTATCTACACGGTGACGGTCAGGCGGGTGCTATCTACACGGTGACGGTCAGGCGGGTGCTATCTACACGGTGACGGTCAGGCGGGTGCTATCTACACGGTGACGGTCAGGCGGGTGCTATCTACACGATGACGGTCAGGCGGGTGCTATCTACACGATGACGGTCAGGCGGGTGCTATCTACATGGTGATGGTCAGGCGGGTGCTATCTACATGGTGATGGTCAGGCGGGTGCTATCTACACGGTGATGGGCAGGCGGGTGTTATCTACACGGTGATGGGCAGGCGGGTGTTATCTACACGGTGATGGTCAGGCGGGTGCTATCTACATGGTGATGGTTAGGTGGGTGCTATCTACATGGTGATGGTCAGGCGGGTGCTATCTACACGGTGATGGTCAGGCGGGTGCTATCTACACGGTGATGGTCAGGCGGGTGCTATCTACACGGTGATGGTCAGGCGGGTGCTATCTACACGGTGATGGTCAGGCGGGTGCTATCTACATGGTGATGGTCAGGCGGGTGCTATCTACATGGTGATGGTCAGGCGGGTGCTATCTACATGGTGATGGTCAGGCGGGTGCTATCTACACGGTGATGGTCAGGCGGGTGTTATCTACACGGTGATGGTCAGGCGGGTGCTATCTAAACGGTGATGGTTAGGTGGGTGCTATCTACACGGTGATGGTCAGGCGGGTGCTATCTACATGGTGACGGTGAGGCGGGTGCTATCTACATGATGATGGTCATGCGGGTGCTATCTACATGATACCAGTGTGTGGTTCCATCTACATGTCCTACACTCATTACTATCTCTATACAATGTGCTATCAGGAGACCTTATTATCTTCACTGATTGGACCCTAGAAGTGTCACCCAGAAGCCACCGGAAGAAACCAAACCCTCTAAATCCCCAGATATAATGGGGAGGGGGCGTCCCCTGGGCTCTGCTGATTGGCTGAGGAGCCGTAGGGGGGAGATGACAAATTAATGACTCATTCCTTTATAACTTGGGTAGAAAATCTGCCTCATTACTAATAAGTATAAGGGAACCTGACAGCAGGACGTGTATATGGTATATATATACACCCGTAACCTCAGCCTCTCTATAGCCTCCTTACCCTAACTTTAACCATAATCTCATCCCTTACTAGAACCCTAAATGTAGCCTTTACCTCAAGAATCCGTATGACACCCTTACTTTAACCTTCTATTTTTTTGGAATTTGGCTTAGCAGGCATCAAAATTATTCTCGGTCAAACTGGAAATAAACTTTATGTGAGCAGAAAACACTGATCACGACCCAAGACTCCGGCTGTCACTCATCATGGATAATCTGTCCATAGATATATGGATCATGGAAACCTCTTCCTCAAACATAGAATCTTAAAGGAAATCTACCATTTAAAAAAGTAAAAATCATGTAGCGATATTCACCTCTGCTCCTCTTAATGTTGATCCCAGCAATGTCCTTCGCTAGTCTTGAAACATAGTTAAAAAAGGTCTGCTAATTATGCACGCCCACGCTATGCTGGGAGAGGGAGGTGACGTCACATCTTGTCCCCAAGCTCCAGGCTGCTAATTATGCACGCCCACGCAATGCTGGGAGAGGGAGGTGACGTCACATCTTGTCCCCAAGCTCCGGGCTGCTAATTATGCATGCCCACGCTATGCTGGGAGAGGGAGGTGACGTCACATCTTGTCCCCAAGCTCCAGGCTGCTAATTATGCACGCCCACGCTATGCTGGGAGAGGGAGGTGACGTCACATCTTGTCCCCAAGCTCCGGGCTGCTAATTATGCATGCCCACGCTATGCTGGGAGAGGGAGGTGACATCACATCTTGTCTCTATGCTCCGGACTGCTAATTAGGCACGCCCCTGCTATGCTGGGAGAGGGAGGTGACGTCACATCTTGTCCCCAAGCTCCGGGCTGCTAATTATGCATGCCCACGCTATGCTGGGAGAGGGAGGTGACATCACATCTTGTCCCCAAGCTCCGGGCTGCTAATTATGCCCGCCCCCACAATGCTGGGAGAGGGAGGTGACGTCACATCTTGTCTCTACGCTCCGGGCTGCTAATTATGCACGCCTCGCTATGCTGGGAGAGGGAGGTGACATCACATCTTGTCCCCAAGCTCCGGGCTGCTAATTATGCCCGCACCCACAATGCTGGGAGAGGGAGGTGACGTCACATCTTGTCTCCACGCTCCGGGCTGCTAATTATGCACGCACTCGCTATGCTGGGAGAGGGAGGTGACGTCACATCTTGTCCCCAGGCTCCGGGCTGCTAATTATGCACGCCCACGCAATGCTGGGAGAGGGAGGTGACGTCACATCTTGTCTCCACGCTCCGGGCTGCTAATTATGCACGCCCTCGCTATGCTGGGAGAGGGAGGTGACGTCCCATCTTGTCCCCAAGCTCCGGGCTGCTAATCATGCACGCCCCCGCAATGCTGGGAGAGGGAGGTGACATCACATCTTGTCTCCACGCTCCGGGCTGCTAATTATGCACGCCCCCACAATGCTGGGAGAGGAAGGTGACGTCAAATCTTGTCCCCAAGCTCCGGGCTGCTAATTAAGCACGCCCCTGCTATGCTGGGAGAGGGAGGTGACATCACATCTTGTCCCCAAGCTCCGGGCTGCTAATTATGCCCGTCCCCACAATGCTGGGAGAGGGAGGTGACGTCACATCTTGTCTCCATGCTCCGGGCTGCTAATTAGGCACGCCCCCACAATGCTGGGAGAGGGAGGTGACATCACATCTTGTCTCCATGCTCCGGGCTGCTAATTATGCACGCCCTCGCTATGCTGGGAGAGGAAGGTGACCACACAATTGTCCCCAAGCTCCGGGCTGCTAATCATGCACGCCCTCGCTATGCTGGGAGAGGGAGGTGACATCACATCTTGTCCCCAAGCTCCGGGCTGCTAATTATGCACGCCCCCGCAATGCTGGGAGGGGGAGGTGACGTCACATCTTGTCTTCCGGGCTGCTAATCATGCACCCCCCCCCCCGAAATGCTGGGAGAGGGAGGTGACGTCACATCTTGTCCTCCGGGCTGCTAATCATGCACGCCCTCGCTATGCTGGGAGAGGGAGGTGACGTCACATCTTGTCTTGCGCTAATGGTGGATATTTCCTGATTTTGATCCATATGATCCTTTCACAGGGTAATAAGATCCATCCACAGGGGGTAAAGTCTCGACAGACCTCGCCATACACTGTACATGGCGGAGATGTCTTATGTAAGGAGACACAACCACAAGAGGTCAAAAGGCAAACGCCTGAACTGCTGATAGGACAAAGAGGGCAAATCCCTGCGGAAGGTCCTGTAACGAGAAACACAGAGATTCAAACAATGGCCGCCTGAGGGAAGCCTACAACAGCATCCAACATCAATACAAGTCCATAGTACGGAAAAAGGAATACCACCACATCTCCACCGAGCTCACCCAGCTCCAAGATGTCCTCCAGGACAACTCATCCTAGGAACTATGGCACCACACGGGCAGTGAGAGGAAGGAAAGCAACCTCCATATCCAGAATAGCAACATCTGGTACCAGTACTTTAAGGATCTCTATCCCAACAGGGGAACAAAACTAAGAGCAAGATCACCTGAAAATCCACCAATCAGGAAGCTTCAAGCCATCCAGGTGCTCAGAGACAAGGTCTGCAGAAGCTACCATGCAATCAGGAGGTGATTCTGTATGCCTTCTGTATGGCAGCGAGGTCTGGGGCCCGCACACACACCCGGACTGGGCAAGATGGGACTCCAGTCCAACTGAAATATTCCACCTGAAGTTCTGCAAATACCTTCACCAAGTCCATCGGAGCAGCTCAAACAGCGGCTGTAGAGGAAAACTGGGCAGATTCCCCTTACGTATTACATTCCAGAAGAGGGCGCTATAATCCCTGGCACCTACAGAACAGCAGCCCTGACTCCTCCACCTGGCAGCCGCAGGGGGGTCCCTGGCAACCTGGGAGTCCAAACCCAGCCAGAAACATACATGGACCAATCACAGCTGACCAAAGCCAAAATCATGGTGCTGATAAACCATGATAAGGCCCATGAGGAACATGTCTGTGACTGGAGGAGACCATAGAGTCATCCCAGAAGCTGACCATCTACCAGGGTCTACAGAGAGACCACAAACTGACCCTGGATGTGCTGACTCAGTATATAGATAGCCCCTGCATGTGTCCACTCAGTATATAGATAACCCCTGCGTGTGCTGACTCAGTATATAGATAGCCCCTGTATGTGCCCACTCAGTATATAGAAAGCCCCTGCACGTAACCACTCAGTATATAGATGGTCCCTGCATGTGCCCACTCAGTATATAGACAGCCCTTGCATGTGCCAACTCAGTATATAGCTGTCCCCTGCATGTGTCCACTCAGTATATAGACAGCCCCTGCATGTGCCAACTCAGTATAGAGATAGCCCCTGCACGTGTCCAATCAGTATACAGAGAGCTTCTGAATGTGCACACTCAGTTTATAGATGGCCCCTGCACGTGTCCAATCAGTATACAGAGAGCTTCTGAATGTGCCCACTCAGTATATAGATAGCCCCTGCACCTTAGCACTCAGTATATAGATAGTCCCTGCACGTGCCCACTCAGTATATAGATAGCGCCTGCACCTGCCCACTCGGTATATAGATAGCCCCTGCACCTGCCCACTCTGTATATAGATAGCCCCTGCACCTTAGCACTCAGTATATAGAAAGCCCCTGCATAGATAGATAGATAGATAGAAGATAGATAGATAGATAGATAGGAGATAGATAGATAGATAGATAGATAGATAGATAGATAGATAGATAGATAGATAGGAGATAGATAGATAGATAGATAGATAGATAGATAGATAGATAGGAGTCCCCAGGCTGAACTCACTGTGTAACATCCAGGCTGATAGGTACTTACCCAAGTTGTGTCCCTGGACCATCACAGAGAACGTGATAAGAACCAGGAGCAGAACTGGAGACCCAGAGAACATTGTGAGCTGAGCCTGAGGTCCAGAGAGGAGGAGAGGTCCTATCAGTGTCCCGTCAGCTGTCACTGCAGATCTGGATCAGGTTGGGATGTGACTGGTATATGGCGTCTCCTCCTCTGTGTGACTGATGTATAGGTTATGATGTAATATCAGGATACAGATCTGTAAGTAGGAGGACACATCCTTGTCTTGAGCGGCTCTGAGTGTCCACATCATAGTTACACTGTCTGTGGTTATTCAGTCAATTTTATTAGACTTCACTAACCATGAGTGTTCCCATAAAGATGTCCCATTCCTGAAGTCTTCACTCTTCCGGAACTTCACGCTGGAAACCCCCTGGGGAGATGAATGGGGTCTTGTCAGACAATGTTCTGGTGGACAAGGCGGTTATACATCCCCAACATTCTCCAGAGGTTATCCGGGGGGGGACATGAATGCCCTGGTTCTCCATACTTACCATGGTCTCCACCAGAGACTACGGCAAACATCTCCGCTCCGCCAGTGCCTCTCAGTAGATCCAGGACGCCGTCCACCTGGTTCACCATGCTTACTATGGTGTCCACCAGAAAATGGCCAGAGACTACGGCAAACATCTCTGCTCCTCTGGTGCCTCTCAGTAGATCCAGGATGCAGTCCACCTGGTTCACCATACTTACCATGGTCTCTACCAGAAAACGGCCAGAGACTACGGCAAACATCTCAGCTGCGCCAGTGCCTCTTGGTAGATCCGTGCACTGGGATGGGGGGACATGGAGACTTGTGCCTCTATCCGTTATGGAGCTTTCTATATGCAGAGATCCACAGGCTCCACAAATGGTTGGAAGCTGCAAAGATGGTGGGAAGAGTCTTTTTATGTTACAGCATTTACCCTTCACTAGAAAGAAAAGAATAAACCCTGAGAAACAGCCCTAGTCCATGTCATCGTGTTTTACCCCAGGCACCATGTTTCTCCATCCTGCCAATATACATGAGCTCAATCCCACCAGAAAACCAGTGTGTGACCAATGAGACTATGGCCGTCACCACCATAGGAAGATAGGAAGAGGATGGCTGATACCTGGTGCAGGGTCAGGAGGGGTCGGGATGTGTGAATATAATACTATCAGCTTGTGGAGGATAGATTCTTAGGATGGGATGTTAATCTGGGGAATCTTTTTGACTGCTTTATTTGTTAGCATGGAGCCATCCGTAGGTAGGCGGAGCGCGGCCATGACGATGTGATGACGTGGGGGGGAGAAGGCGGGAGGAGTTTTTGGGGGTTGGAGAATAGGTTTATTTGATTTTACTTTAGGGGGAGGAGCTAATGGGGGTTTTAAGGGGTGACAGGAAGGGCCAGCCATCTTTGGTGGCCGAGCAAAATTGTCACACCCACCCTCCCCATTAGATGTTTTGTATTAGAGTCACATTATGCGTTCACCGGGAAGGAGGGATACAATTAGTTGTAGATCCTCTTGTTTAGGGCGGTCTAGGAAGATTAGGATGCTTCTTGTAAAGGTGGGCGGGTACTTGGCAACAGTTATCCGGTAAGAAGGTAAATTGGTGGTGATGATTTTGGTCATGTCCGGCTTTACTAATAAAAGTTCTTCATAGACTGCTGGAGGGGGTGTACCTCAGCAGTTGGTTTGGTTATATGTTTGGTTGGTAGCCACATTCTGCTCTCGCCACTCGCCAGGAGGTTAGTGGCTTGTGGATATGGTAGTTGTGGTTTTTGCACGCTGAGCGTGATTTTGAGCAGTATTTACAACTGGTTGGTAGTGATGCCGGACTTAGGTGTTACTTATTAATTCTAAAAGTGATCCAGCTTTGTTGTCAAGTACGCAACCTCTTAATTCAATAAAATGTCATGTATGTTATTATGTTTTAATAGAGTTTATGTTTTACAGATTGTTACAAGATTTGAATAAAGCTGAGACCAGCACTTTTCCAACACAACTTTTTTGGTGTTTTATTTAGTTAGTGTATGGTAGGAAGGCCTTTTGCTTAGTAGTTATCCCCCTCCTTCCCCTCAGCTCAGCCCTGCCCCGGTCATGGTTGGAATAGTGATGGCAGCAGTAAGAGGACGATGTGTCTCCCCAGCATGGGGGAACAGCACATGACACTGCTGCAGGAGCCCATGGCTCTGACCTCTGACCTGCACCCCTCTACTCAGATGTCCTCAAACTCCTAATTGTGTGAAGTCCTGTTGTCTTTCAGTGGATGGTTTGGGCCTCCACAGGTCTCCGAGGATCCTTGGGCCAGAAGTGGCCGCACAAACCACCATTACTATAATCCACCATTGGAGAGAGGGGCTGGATTCTTGGGATGAGATGTTGCTGTAGATATTAATTCTGTCTATATCTTTGTAGCAGCATAACCAACCCGTTGTGACGGTGATAAGACCTCAGAGGATACAGATGTCCCCTATATACTAATCCAGCAGCGGGGGGCAGCACATCACATTGCTGCAGGACCCCCTCAGTCTCCGCTGTGAGGTTCAGGTCCCCAGGGAAACATCACCAGGTCCATCACATCTACAAGAAGAGTCATCAGGTGTCGGGTGATGATCAGGCGTCGGGTGATGATCAGGCGTCGGGTGATGATCAGGTGTTTGTGCATTTGTACAGCAGGGGAGTCAGATGCTGAGTCCTGGGGCCGTGTATACAACAGAGATGACAAGCCTCAGGGATCATGGGAGATGTCAGTCTACACCAGGCTGGAGAAATCACTATATACAGAATAATATAAAGTAATATCATGTAATATCATAAACCCAACCAAACCCATAAATCTCTCTCACCCTGGATATTCTGAGATTAGGACAATCGGCGCAGGACCTTATGCATACCTCCCAACTTTTGTGGAGGAGAAAGAGGGACAAAATGGCGGCGCGCGAAGCGCGCCGCGGCGATTTTTTTACCCACAGAAGCCACACCCTAGCCACGCCCCCTAACCACACCCCCTGGCCACGCCACTGCTCATACCTTCAACGCATCCACTGGCACCAATGTATATTTATGTATATAATTGGGGGGCATATTCCACTCCCCCTAGACAACGAGCATGCCCTCCTAGACAACGAGCATGTCCTCCCCTAGACAACGAGCATGCCCCCCCCAGACAACGAGCATGTCCTCCCCTAGACAACGAGCATGTCCCCCCCTAGACAACGAGCATGTCCCCCCCAGACAACGGGCATGTCCGCCCCCAGACAACGAGCATGCCCCCCCCTAGACAACGAGCATGTCCCCCCCAGACAACGAGCATGTCCCCCCCAGACAACGGGCATGTCCGCCCCCAGACAACGAGCATGCCCCCCCCTAGACAACGAGCATGTCCCCCCCAGACAACGAGCATGCCCCCCCTAGACAACAAGCATGCCCCCCCTAGACAACGAGCATGTCCCCTAGACAACGAGCATGCCCCCCCCTAGACAACGAGCATGTACCCCCACCTAGACAACGAGAATGTACCCCCACCTAGACAACGACCATGTCCCCCCCTAGACAACGAGCATGTCCCCCCCCCCTAGACAACGAGCATGTCCCCCACCTAGACAACGAGCCTGTCCCCCCCTGTGGCTGCGTGCCCTTTTTTGTGTGTTTGTGTTATTTTTGTCTTCCAGGACCGTGCCTGCTGTGGACTGCTTCCGATTCGAAGGATTACATCGATGACCGACAGTTCTAACAAATAAAATGGTCAACGAGGGTGTGTCTGCGTTTTTTGTTCAATAAAATTTTCTGAAAACGGTGTGATTATTTATTTTTTTGCGACACTCTTCATAGTTTGCCGTAGTAGTGGTGCCGGCTAGATGACGGTGCTCATTACTAAGGGCTGGCCTTAGTGTTTGCCTTAATTTTTTTGGCAAATTCACACTAACGCCCATACCATTACCCCGGTACCCACCGCCACCAGGGGTGCCGGGAAGAGCCGGGTACAAACCAGTACCTGACCGTCTATAGATGGTCAGGTGTTGGGGCGGCTGCAGGCTGTTATTGTTGCGCTGGAATAGCCCCCTAACAGTGACCTATCCCAGCTCAGTAATGGCAGGCTGCTGCTGCTTTTTTGTATCAGGCTGATTTGAAAAATAGGGGCACCCCATGCCGTTTTTTCTTCAAATTTTTGACAAAAATATGCGTGGGGTCCCCCCTTTAAAGGGGGCTCCCAGGCTGTTTCCCCCATTTTTACAAAGAAATGGGGGGGAAAAACGGCATGGGGTGCCCCCTATTGTTCAAATCAGCCAGATACAAAAAAGCAGCAGCAGCCTGCTATTACTGAGCTGGGATAGGTCACTGTTAGGGGGCTATTCCAGCGCAACAATAACAGCCTGCAGCCGCCCCAACACCTGACCATCTATAGACGGTCAGGTACTGGTTTGTACCCGGCTCTTCCCGGCACCCCTGGTGGCGGTGGGTACCGGGGTAATGGTATGGGCGTTAGTGTAAATTTGCCAAAAAAATTAAGGCAAACACTAAGGCCAGCCCTTAGTAATGAGCACCGTCACCTAGCCGGCACCACTACTACGGCAAACTATGAAGAGTGTCGCAAAAAAATAAATAATCACACCGTTTTCAGAAAATTTTATTGAACAAAAGACGCAGACACACCCTCGTTGACCATTTTATTTGTTAGAAATGTCGGTCATAGACGTAATCCTTCGAATCCGAAGCAGTCCACAGCAGGCACGGTCCTGGAAGACAAAAATAACACAAACACACAAAAAAGGGCACGCAGCCACAGGGGAGGACATGCTCGTTGTCTAGGGGTCAGGGGTAGACATGGTCGTTGTCTAGGGGGGGGGGAAATGCTAGTTGTCTAGGGGGGGGACATGCTCGTTGTCTAGGAGTCGGGGGGAGACATGCTCGTTGTCTAGGGGGGGGAATGCTCGTTGTCTGGGGGGGGGGACATGCTCGTTGTCTAGGGGGGGGGGCATGCTCGTTGTCTTGGGGGGGGACATGCTCGTTGTCTAGGGGTCAGGGGGAGACATGCTCGTTGTCTAGCAGGGGGAAATGCTCGTTGTCTAGGGGGGGAAATCCTCGTTGTCTAGGGGGGGGACATGCTCGTTGTCGCAGTAAAGGGGAGGGGTCCTATGGAGCGCAGTAAAGGGGAGGGGTCCTATGGAGCGCAGTAAAGGGGAGGGGTCCTATGGAGCGCAGTAAAGGGGAGGGGTCCTATGGAGCGCAGTAAAGGGGAGGGGTCCTATGGAGCGCAGTAAAGGGGAGGGGTCCTATGGAGCGCAGTAAAGGGGAGGGGTCCTATGGAGCGCAGTAAAGGGGAGGGGTCCTATGGAGCGCAGTAAAGGGGAGGAGTCCTATTGAGCGCAGTAAAGGGGAGGAGTCCTATTGAGCGCGCAGTGAAAGCCATAAAAAACACATTTGATATTTTCCTTCCCGCTTCCCAGTACAGGGCCTGGAATATTTAATACTGTCACTAGGAAGTATAATTTGTTACGCAGAAACAGGCCGCACACAGCTCTGTACATGGAAAAATAAAAAAGTTATTGATTTTTGAAAGTGGGGAGTGAAATATGGAAACGCAAAAATTGTTCCGTCAGAGTAATGGAGCAGGCGGCCGTGTATGACCATTCTGCTCCATTACCGTCATAGAGCGATGACATGGACCTTATGTGGACCCCAACAGACCCCTTGTTTTCATGATCTATGGGGGTCACATCACTGAAACCCCCACACATCAGCAGGTTAAGCCCTGTCCTATGGATAGGGCCTAACTTGTATTTGTGGGAAAACCCCTTTAACCCCTTAACGCTCTGCGCCGTAGCTCTACGACGCAGAGAGTATAAGGAGTGTATGAAGAGGGCTCACGGGCTGAGTCTTCTTCATACAAGGTGGGGGGTTTTGCATGTTGCAGAAAACCCCCACCGCTAATAACCGCAGTCGGTCATTGTCGCCGGCAAAGTCTTTTTTACGATCGCTGTGCCCCCGAACGTCATCGGGGGCGGCGATCGTTTGCCGTGGTAGCCTCGGGTCTTCTTTTGACACGAGGCTACATGGCTTCTGCAGGTTCGTTACAATGAGCCAGAAGTATTGCAGTATATGGTAGGAGCGATCTGACCATCTAGGGTTAATGTACCGTAGATGGTCTAAGAAATAGTGGAAAAAAAAGAAAAAACAGGTTTTAAAAATAAAAAAAAATTATAAAATATTAAAAATTCTAATCACCTCCCTTTCCCTAGAACGGATATAAAACATAATAAACAGTAAAGATCACAGACATATTAGGTATCGCCGCGTCCCAAAATGCCCGATCTATCAAAATATAAAAACGGTTACGGGCGGCGGTGACCTCCGAGGCGGGAAATGGCGCCCAAATGTCCGAAATGCGACTTTTACACCTT
Organism: Engystomops pustulosus; assembly: GCF_040894005.1. Classification (NCBI taxonomy): domain Eukaryota; kingdom Metazoa; phylum Chordata; class Amphibia; order Anura; family Leptodactylidae; genus Engystomops; species Engystomops pustulosus. The sequence goes on along the minus strand of NW_027285184.1, from coordinate 41,875 downwards.
TTTACATCACATAAAAAATGAAATTAAAAATGATCAAAATGTCGCACAGACCTCAAAATGGTAGCAATGAAAACGTCGGCTCATTTCGCCAAAAATGACCCCACCCCCAGCTCCGTGCACCGAAATATGAAAAAGTTATTAGCGTCAGAAGATGGCAAAAAATTTTTTTTTTTTTTTGCACACATGCGTTTAATTTTTGAAAATGTATTAAAACACAATAAAACCTATAAATCCGGTATCACCGCGATCGCACCAAACCAAAGAATAAAGCTGAGGTGTTATTTTGAGTGCACAGTCAAAGTCGAAAAAACTGAGCCCACAAGAACGTGACATGTGCGGTTTTTTAAAAAATTTTTTCCACATTTGGAATTTTTTGCAGCTTCGCAGTACACGGCATGTTAAAATAAATAACATTACGGGAAAGTAAAATTTGTTACGCACAAAATAAGCCCTCACACAGCTCTGTACACGGAAAAATGAAAAAGTTATGGATTTTTGAAGTTGGAGAGCGAGAAATGAGAGAAAAACCCTGCGTCCTTAAGGGGTTAAGGGATTAAGTATATGGTACAATAAAAGCAGAATAGAAGGGCACTGGGGGGGTTAGGGATGGGGGCAGGGGGTCTATGGAGGAAAGTGTTTAACCCTTTAGCTGCTGCCTGCAGTCACTGTAGAGTACCTGTTATCACACTGCAGCAGCTGCACACACTCGGCTCTGCTTCATCAGACGAACTTCAGTGAGGAGCAGGAGGAGGTGGGGGCAGGGAGCCATTGATGTAGCAGTGCTGGAGAGTTCCTGCCTGCACGGAGGATGATCCCCTGGGGCTGCTGTGCAGGGGCAGTGCAGAGAACATGACACTCTGCACTGCTCCATCCATCCATCCATCCATGTGCCTGCAAGTGGCAGCCTGAGGACAGGGAGGGCTCTGCCTCCCAGGGGAGGGGATGGGGGAGGTGCCGGCTCTGCAGCAGACAGCCCGGGAGCTGGAGAGGAGGAGGACGCTGTACCCCGCCCCCTGGCTTCTCTGTATCCTGAGCAGGACGGGGGCGGGACTCGGGGGCGGGACTCGGGGGGGGGGGGGCGGGACTCGGGGGCGGGACAAAACGGAAAAATCCGTGAAACCGCAAAAAAACCGGGACTTTCACTTAACAGGCGCAGGTGCAGGCGGGACAAGGGTTAAAAAACGGGACTGTCCCGCCCAAAACGGGACGGTTGGGAGGTATGCCTTATGTTCTGCCCTCGTGGATTGGTGGCACCACCTTGATTACATGTCACCGGCTCGGGCTCCTCCAGCTATAGTGGTTATTGCTGAGGGTTAATGTCATTGATGTTACTCAGACACTTGACCTATGACCCAGGTGTTATATAGCATTAGCGGATACAGGCCAGCACCATGACCAACAAGCACAGGGGTCCCAATAGGCCGAAGGAGAAAAGGTCTCAGGAGAGAACTGGGCTCCTCCAATGTGAACGGAAACTGGTTGATCCAGCACCAGAAAATTGTGCTCTCTGCACAAGAGCTTACAATCTATGAGGAGAGGACAGAGGAGGTGAGAGTGCTTGTACAATGGTAACAGGAGCTTACAATCTATGAGGAGGAGGAGACACAGGAGGTGACAGTGCTTGTACAATGGTAACAGGAGCTTACAATCTATGAGGAGGAGGAGGGGACAGGAGGTGACAGTGCTTGTACAATGGTAACAGGAGCTTACAATCTATGAGGAGGAGGAGACACAGGAGGTGACAGTGCTTGTACAATGGTAACAAGAGCTTACAATCTATGAGGAGGAGGAGGGGACAGGAGGTGACAGTGCTTGTACAATGGTAACAGGAGCTTACAATCTATGAGGAGGAGGAGACACAGGAGGTGACAGTGCTTGTACAATGGTAACAGGAGCTTACAATCTATGAGGAGGAGGAGACACAGGAGGTGACAGTGCTTGTACAATGGTCACAAGAGCTTACAATCTATGAGGAGGAGGACACAGGAGGTGACAGCGCTTGTACAATAGTTACAGGAGCTTACAATCTATAAGGAGGAGGGGACACAGGAGGTGACAGTGCTTGTACAATGGTCACAGGAGCTTACAATCTATGAGGAGGAGGACACAGGAGGTGACAGTGCTTGTACAATGGTTACAGGAGCTTACAATCTATAAGGAGGAGGAGGACACAGGAGGTGAAAGTGCTTGTACAATGATCACAAGAGCTTACAATCTATCAGGAGGAGGACACAGGAGGTGACAGTGCTTGTACAATGGTCACAGGAGTTTACAATCTATGAGGAGGAGGACACAGGAGGTGACAGTGCATGTACAATGGTCACAGGAGATTACAATCTATGAGGAGGACACAAGAGGTGACAGTGCTTGTACAATGGTCACAAGAGCTTACAATCTATGAGGAGGACACAAGAGGTGACAGTGCTTGTACAATGGTCACAAGAGCTTACAATCTATGAGGAGGAGGAGGCACAGGAGGTGACAGTGCTTGTACAATGGTCGAATGAGCTTACAATCTATGAGGAGGAGGACACAGGAGGTGACAGTGCTTGTACAATGGTTACAGGAGCTTACAATCTATAAGGAGGAGGAGGACACAGGAGGTGAAAGTGCTTGTACAATGATCACAAGAGCTTACAATCTATCAGGAGGAGGACACAGGAGGTGACAGTGCTTGTACAATGGTCACAGGAGTTTACAATCTATGAGGAGGAGGACACAGGAGGTGACAGTGCATGTACAATGGTCACAGGAGATTACAATCTATGAGGAGGACACAAGAGGTGACAGTGCTTGTACAATGGTCACAAGAGCTTACAATCTATGAGGAGGACACAAGAGGTGACAGTGCTTGTACAATGGTCACAAGAGCTTACAATCTATGAGGAGGAGGAGGCACAGGAGGTGACAGTGCTTGTACAATGGTCGAATGAGCTTACAATCTATGAGGAGGAGGACACAGGAGGTGACAGTGCTTGTACAATGGTCACAAGAGCTTACAATCTATGAGGAGGACACAAGAGGTGACAGTGCTTGTACATTGGTCACAAGAGCTTACAATCCATGAGGAGGAGGGGACACAGGAGGTGACAGTGCTTGTACAATGGTCACAAGAGCTTACAATCTATGAGGAGGAGGACACAGGAGGTGACAGTGCTTGTACAATGGTCACAAGAGCTTACAATCTATGAGGAGGAGGGGACACAGGAGGTGACAGTGCTTGTACAATGGTCACAAGAACTTATAATCTATGAGGAGGAGGACACAGGAGGTGACAGTGCTTGTACGATGGTCACAGGAGCTTACAATCTATGGAGGGGAGGCACAGGAGGTGACAGTGCTTGCACAATGGTCAGAAGAGCTTACAATCTATGACGAGGAGGGGACACAGGAGGTGACAGTGCTTGTACAATGGTCACAGGAGTTTACAATCTATAAGAAGGAGGAGACAGGAGGTGACAGTGCTTGTACAATGGTCACAGGAGCTTACAATCTATAAGTAGGAGGAGACAGGTGGTGCCAGTGCTTGTACAAGGGTCACAGGAGCTTACAATCTATGAGAAGGAGGAGGCACAGGAGGTTACAGTGCCTGTACAATGGTCACAGAAGCTTACAATCTATGAGGAGGAGGGGAAACAGGAGGTGACAGTGCTTGTACAATGGTCACAGGAGATTACAATCTATGAGTAGGAGGAGCGACATGAGGTGACAGTGCTTGTTACATAGTCACAGGAGCTTACAATATACGAGGAGGAGGATGACAGAGGAAGTGACAGTGCTTGCATAATGGTCACAAGAGCTTACAATCTATGAGCAGGAGGGGACAGGAGGTGACAGTGCTTGTACAATGGTCAAAGGAAATTACAGTCTATGAGGAGGAGGAGACAGTAGGTGACAGTGCTTGTACAATGGTCACAAGAGCTTACAATCTATGAGGTGGAGGACACCGTAGGTGACAGTGCTTGTATAATGGTCACAAGAGCTTACAATCTATGAGGAGGAGAAAACAGACAGTGCTTGTACAATAGTGACAGGAGCTTACAATCTATGAGGAGGACACAGTAGGTGACAGTGCTTGTACAATGGTCACAAGAGCTTACAATCTATGAGGAGAAGGACACAGGTGGTGACAGTGCTTGTACAATGGTCACAGGAGCTTACAATCTATGAGGAGGAGGGGACACAGGAGGTGACAGTGCTTGTAAAATGGTTACAAGAGCTTATAATCTATGAGGAGGAGACACAGGAGGTGACAGTGCTTATACAATGGTCACAAGAGCTTACAATCTATGAGGAGGAGAAAACAGGAGGTGACAATGCTTGTACAATGGTCACAGGAGCTTACAATCTATGGGGAGGACATAGTAGGTGACAGTGCTTGTACAATGGTCATAAGAGCTTACAATCTATGAGGAGGAGGGGACACAGGAGGTGACAGTGCTTGTTCAATGGTCACAGGAGCTTACAATCTATAAGAAGGAGGAGACAGGAGGTGACAGTACGAGCACTGTCACCTCCTGTCTCCTCCTTCTTATAGATTGTAAGCTCCTGTGACCATTGAACAAGCACTGTCACCTCCTGTGTCCCCTCCTCCTCATAGATTGTAAGCTCTTATGACCATTGGTCACAAGAGCTTACAATCTATGAGGAGGAGGGGACACAGGTGGTGACAGTGCTTGTACAATGGTCACAGGAGCTTACAATCTATGAGGAGGAGTTGGGAAACAGGAGGTGACAGTGGTTGTACAATGGTCACAGGAGCTTACAATCTATGAGGAGGAGTGGGCAGGAGGTGACAGTGCTTGTACATTGGTCACAAGAGCTTACAATATATGAGGAGGAGGGGACACAGGTGGTGACAGTGCTTGTACAATGGTCACAAGAGCTTACAATCTATGAGGAAGAGACACTGGAGGTGACAGTGCTTGTACAATGGTCACAGGAGCTTACAATCTATGAGGAGGAGGGGACACAGGAGGTGACAGTGCTTGTACAATGGTCACAAGAGCTTACAATCTATGAGGAGGAGACACAGGAGGTGACAGTGCTTGTACTATGTAATTTTTATTATGTCTTGTGTGTTTGACAAAGGCCTGTGACAGGCCAAAATGTCACTAACTGATTACTTTAAGTAAATAAACATCACTTTCTGGCATAGTACCCAAAAGAAGTGCTTGGATTCATTTAGATTTGGCACTTGTACAATGGTCACAAGAGCTTACAATCTATGATGAGGAGACACAGGAGGTGACAGTGCTTGTACAATGGTCACAGGAGCTTACAATCTATGATGAGGAGACACAGGAGGTGACAGTGCTTGTACAGTGGTCACAGGAGCTTACAATCTATAAGGCGGAGGACACAGGAGGTGACAGTGCTTGTACAATGGTCACAGGAGCTTACAATCTATGAGGAGGAGGACACAGGAGGTGAAAGTGCTTGTACAATGGTCACAGGAGCTTACAATCTATGAGGAGGAGGACACAGGAGGTTACAGTGCTTGTACAATGGTCACAAGAGCTTACAATCTATGAGGAGGAGACAGGAGGTTACAGTGCCTGTACAACTATCACAGGAACTTACAATCTATAAGGAGGAGGACACTGGAGGTGACAGTGCTTGTAGAACTATCACAGGAGCTTACAATCTATAAAGAGGAGGAGACACAGTAGGTGACAGTGCTTGTAGAACTATCACAGGAGCTTACAATCTATAAAGAGGAGGAGACACAGTAGGTGACTGTAATGGCAGGATACAAACAAGGGCAGCCCTGATACTGAGTCCCGCTATCTGTCCCTACCTACTTATTGGGTCCCCGCTAAACGGAGGCCAATAACTGGGCGACGTTCCCTCCCTGGGTAAGATGTGAACACGTAAAAAATACAGACAAACAAACACAATAAGGTGAGATAAACAATCCCAGTCGAAAAACAATAACCAAATCACAATCCAAATAGACTAGTCAATAAACAGGCAAGAGATCAGAAACCAGAACTAGAGAATGCAAGAGAAGCTAGAAACACGGCAAGATAGCAGCGACCAGCAAGGAGTCAAATCTAACCTGGACACTTATAGGAAACCTGGACACTGCCACAGGAGGAAGGAGCAATTACAGATCCACAGTGTTAGCTCTTGCAAGACAGAATCTGTGAGGGGAGTGGCCGACATCAGGTCAGACCACCATAGATCCTAGTTCACACTGCAGGATGATGAAAAATTCAGTGTCTCCTAATCCTACCAGCACGTAAAGAGGACAGCAGGCGCAGACGTGAAAGTACCCCACTTTTCGGAGGGGCCACTGGACTCTCATTAGGACCACCAGGTTTGGAGGGGATTCGCTGATGATATTGCCTGAGACGGCGCGGGGCATGAAGATCTCTGCTAGTGGCCCACGTATGATCCTCAGGGCCGAATCCCTTCCATTGTATGAGATACTGGACAGAGTTCTGAACTCTGCGAGAGTTCAATTTTGAATTTTTTCAACTTCAAAGTCCAGTTTTCCCTGAATGACAATGGCTCAGACCTAGGCAGGACAGGGAGGACGTACTTCTTCAGTAGAGATTTATGAAAGACATTATGGATACGGAGGGTACGGGGTAACTGAAGTCTGAATGCCACTGGATTTATCACTTCGGTAATAGTGTATGGACCCACGTAGCGGGGAGCAAATTTCCATGATGGCACTGTAAGATGTAGGTTTTTGGTTGACAACCACACACGTTCCCCCAGGACACACTCAGTACCAGGAGACCGTTTTTTTTTAGCCTGACGTTGGGAATCTTGGGCTTTAACCAGGTTCGAAAGAGCCCGATCCCAGACTAAGCTTAGCCTTTGGAAGGTACTTTCAGCGGACGGAATAAGGGTGGTGGCACAAGTGCTGCGGCCCGATTGCATCAGCGTTTCATTCCCGATCGCAGGCGTTACGCCCCGGTGTGTCCGGTTTTGTCTGCCATCACCCTTACAGATTCAATGGGGCTCATTTACTAAGGGTCCGAACACCACACTTTTGTCGGGTTTCCCGAATATTTCCGATTTGCGCCAAATTGCCCCGGGATTTTGGCACACGTGATCGGATTGTGTCGCATCGGTGGCGGGTTTCACGCGACAGAAATGGGGGGGGGCGTGGCCGTCGGACAACCCGACGGATTTGGAAAAAATGCGGAATTCAAAAAAGAATCACGCACTCACATGCACCAGGATGAAGCAGATGAACTCCGGCGGACCTCGGCGCAGCAGCAACACCTGCTGTATATCGGGCGCACAGACCTTAGTGAATCGCGGCAGACCTGAATCAGCGTCGGACAATGGGCCGTGGGATCGCGACTGGACCGGGTAAGTAAATGTGCCCCAATATTCTCTGGGATCCCATGAAGACGAAGTATATGATTGATAAACAGGGAGGCTAATATCTTGGCACTGGGAAGCTTCTTTAAAGGAATCAAGTGACACATTTTAGAGAGCCTATCACATAGCACCCAGATAACAGTTTTCCCCTGATAATCAGGCAAATCAGTTATAAAATCTATAGGTATGTGAGTCCAGGGTTTTCTAGAAAGAGGGAGAGGATGTAGAAGTCCATCCGGACAATGATGAGGTACCTTAGATCTCGCACAGACCTCGCAAGCAGCCACAAAACCCTGGACATCACAGGACCATGATGGCCACCAGTAGGACCTGGACAGCAGATACTTAGTTTCAGCAATACCTGGGTGATCGGCCAGGACCGGCCAGGGGATTGCCGAAAGAGGTCCAACGATCCTGGCCATTGAATGGACAGCAGAACGAGAAGCAGCTTTCCAAATGCTGAAGCAAAGGCTGACTGAGCCTCCGGTGTTAGGATACCCAGATTACAATCTGCCCTTCATACTCTACACCAATGCCAGCAAGCAGGGATTAGGAGCTGTACTATCCCAGCTTCAGAATGGAACTGAAAAGGTCATAGCCTACGCCAGCCGTTCCCTCCGAGAACCGGAATAGAACGACCGGAATCACAGCTCATTCAAGTTGGAGTTTCTGGCGTTAGTCTGGGCTGTGACTGAAAAGTTCAAGGACTACCTAGCTTCTTCCTTCTTCACTGTCTTCATAGACAACAACCCTTTGGCGCATCTGAACACCGCCCAGCTTGGAGCCCTGGAGCAGAAATGGGCTTCCAGGCTGGCCAACTTCAACTTTACGATCAAGTACCGGGCTGGCAAGACCAATGACAATGCTGATGCTTTGTCCCGACTCCCTGACCAGTGGGAGGGACCTTCCACAGATGCTCAGTGGGAAGATGTGGAGATGCCAGCATTCTATGCCCGGTTTGTGCAACCAGATGCCCTGAGAGTTTACTCCTTACCCTCAGAAGCAGTGCCTGCTACCCCACAGGAAGAGTCTGCGCCACCTGCAGAGAAGGACCTCTGGATGAGTCTTCAGGCTGATAGCCGCGACATAGGAGAGGTGATGGACTAACTCTCTAGCGGGCGAGTGCCTGAAAGAATCCGCCGGAGAAGAGCTGACGGAGAATTGTCTCAATTGTGGAGCCAGAGGAAGACTCTGAGTATGCATCAGGGCCTGCTGAAAAGGAGAACTCTAGAACCTATCATCTATGACCGGCTGTACCAGATTTAGATTTCCCAGAGGGATGGCAAGATAGTGCGAGATATGTATCACGACCAGTCTGGACACTTTGGCACTCAGAAGACTGAAGCTTACCTCCGGAAGCGCTTCTAACGGGTGAACATGAAGCCCGACATCGAGGCCTGGTGCCGGGAATGCCCAGCCTGCACCATCGCTCGAGTTGAGCGACACATGCAAAGGGCCCCTCTACATCCCATTGTGAGCCAGCGCCCTCTGGAGATCCTGGTTCTGGATCACATGAAGTTGGAGCCCAGCAGATCTGGTCACACATATGCCCTGACAATAATCGACCACTACACCAAGTTTGTGGTCGCAGTACCAGTCAGAGTCTTGTCCTACAATCCTTAAGGTATCGGACTCTGTGAGAAAATGAACCAGACTCTCATCAACCTGCTGAGGACCCTGACCCATGCAAAGAGGGCTGACTGGCCGAAGTTACTACCGCAGTTAGTATACCTGTACAATAATACCACCCATTGTTCCACAGGATACACTCCTTACTACCTGATGTTCGGAAGACATGGACGTCTTCCTGCCGATATGGCGTTGGACATGGAATCCCCTAACTCCCAATCTCTACTCCCCCAGACTGATTGGGTCCAGGAACACCAGAGGCGTCTGGCGGATACCAGAGAAATTGTGGACCTTTGGGTGGAGGAAGCTCGAGACAAACAAAAAAAACTTTGACCGCAATGCTTGCGCTGAGCCTCCTGCCCCTGGAGAGCGAATGTGGCTGCGAAACAACCATCCCACCAGTAAGTTAGATGGGCGTTGGGAGCGTGAGCCATACCTAGTTAGGGACAGTCTCTCCCCTGAAGTCTACGAGATTTCAAGAGGAGACCGTCCACCACTCCAGGTACACAGGAACTGGCTGAAGAGATGTCTTCGTCCCTTTGCCCCTGTGTCAAGTCCGCTGGCCCCTACTTCCAGTCCAACATCTTCTTTGTGTTCACCTACCCCCAGTTTCTTAGAACTTGTGACTGTGCCTCAATGTTGTGTACTTGTTTCCACCCCAGTGAGGGGTACACCGGAGAGGCCATCATCCCCACCGCAGTCTCCCTTACTGCTACCTGTGGCGGATGACCCAGCGCCAGAACCTGCGGCCCCTGTTGCATCTGAGGCACCTGTGACCCCAACGCCAGTGCCCGAGTCAGTGGATGACAACGAGGAGGTTGTATTTTTCTCCCAACAGGAACTCCGGAGGTCCCAGAGGGAAACAAAGGGGAAAGCACCTGCATACCTGCAGGAGTACCAGGTGCCTCGCCGCAGAGGTCAGAGAGCCCAGATGGTGTGCTTCTCTAAACCTGAGGTACTCACTGCTACTTCAGATAACTCCAATACAGAGTAACCCCTGATGGGCTGTAGCCCTTAACTGGTACTGAACTATGTATATATTCTGAATATGCTTTGCTTTTTCTGCTACTCCCAGTTGGGCTGAGCCCCACATCTACCTCATAGAGACAGAGACTATCCTGAGACTCTTCCCCCTATTTATTTACTACAGTTAAGAGACTTTCCTTGAACTGCTCACCATTGTTATATGCCATGTTAGCAATGTTAGCATCAACCTCTGCTCAAGCAGAGACCTCTACAAAGGATTCTGTCCCTTTACATCCGGAGGAGACCCTTTATTTGATGCACTTTTCTCACATCAAGGGCTGTGCCCAGAAGTTGGACTTTGTTTTAAAGGATTCTGAGAGACTTTAAGCCATTCGTTACAAGGAAAAGTTGCTATTTACTTTATTTTGCACTTCATGCCTTCATTTGCAGGAATGGATATTCTGTTTGCAATCTCTATGCCTTTTTCCCCACAGGAAAATGGACATTTCTGCTATTGCCTTCTGTGATACCAGTGTTAAAGATATTACACTGGACTCAGACGCCATCTTACGTACTGTCGGACATTTTAAAGATTCAGCATTATTTCACATAACTTTGTGTAGTGATAACTAAGTTTGGGTGTTTCCCTCTGCAAACAAAGACTTAGTGCTCACTAGCACCACCTAGTGGAAGGTATCCAGGTGGACATCTGGACATTTGGTATATGTGAAGTTTCAGTATTTGCATGTAGCCAATAGTATTAGACTCCTTTGTGTGCTTACATCCAATAGTATTACATTTCCTGGGTGAGAACACCCAATTATAGTTGCTGCTTTCCTAATTACACGCCTTATGTAAAGTGCCTTATGGTTTTCTATAAATGTCCGTCCCTCAATAAACTTATCAGTCTTGTTGCTAACTTCCTGCAAGAACAGGTCTTGTCTTTCCTTCAAGTTAGTCAGATTCCAGCGCTGGACTTAGACTCATTTAATTTGAAAGTCACCTTACAATGATTAGGGGTTTGAGCCCCAGATATAAATCTATAAGACCAGTAATAGTTCAAGTCACGTTTGTAACGTTCAAGCAATTTACGCATTGGGCTGCTTAAGCCAATGTGCGTTATATGTTTGCACAACTGTCATTTATTGCCAGTAAGTTTGCACTTAACATTTTCATAGGCTTTGCAGGTGATAGTGTGACTGTGTTGGACCGTCTTTTATATTTAAATCCCGACCGCAAGATCGCGCCTAGAATCTGAGCTCAGTCAATGGGGGTCATTTACATGACCTCGGGACATCGGGCACACTACCTTAGTGAATCGCTGGAAGACCCAAATCCTTGACGGAGAACGCGCCGCTGGATCGCGACAGGTCCGGGTAAATAAATGTGCCCCATTGTGTGGCCTCTGTAAACTGCGGGTCCTTATGTATCACCTAGATGTCATACACACCGGGTAAGACCGTCAGATGGCAGGTAAAGTGTACTGTATGCATTGCATGTACTTAAATGTATTACTATTTGTCGCCAAGGAAGAAGAGTTTTCGAACATATAGTCAGGCCTTGGTGCAAGGAGTGGATTACAGGACATGACACCACACCTTTCCCTTCTATATAGTTGCTTTAAGGGCATTAGCTACCAACTGTCACATTCGCAGTATTTTAGTGTACCCAGTCCAACACCAACCCAGGTGCCTGTCTCCAGGGCCATGGGCAGTTTGTCCCCTACACTGCACATAGCCAGCACTTTCTTGAAAGTGCAACCTATACCATCTTTACCCCTACCAGCTGTAATACACAAATGGACCCTCTGGAGCCCATCTGCTGCTGGACAGCATTGGTTTTCTTTACTCCTATCCGGTCCATAGCCGAGCCATAGCGCTCTTTCAATTGCCCTGGGGGTATGCAACACCCTTGCATGGGCAGAGGAGTAATTGCGAATAAGTCCCTTGTACCATCCAGTATATATAGAGGTAATTGTGCAGTGGTAGATACTGCCTGGAAAGGCAAGGGTTAATGTTGTCATCCAATGATGTTCCACTATCGGAACTGGAGTGTGATTGGAGAATGAGATCACCTGACTAGGGATTAACTAAACCCTTAGTCAGGGCAGGAGTTAGCTCTCTTAGGCCCAGCTCTCACCACATGAGGAGCTACTCAGGCCCAGCTCTTCTATTGAGCCGACCTCTCTCTTGGAATCCAGCTCTAACCAGAGAGACCTCAGAGCACATGCTCTGACCACAGGCCTCCTAGGCCTCAGCAACTACACACTGAGTGACACAGTAACATAAGGACAAAGCTGCAGCTTTCAGCATTGGACACAGCTACATCGCAGCCTGCCCCTGCATCCAGGCTGGTGACACAACTCCTGAGGTTCCCTCTCCAAGAGCATTCCAGTAATCTGCCTTTGTGCAGAATCGTTTGGCCTGTTGCTGCTGTTGGTTCCAATAAAGAACTGTAAAGTTACTTTTATGCACTACATTGCCTTAGTCTGGTCCCTGCTATGGCTGTATCACCATCAAGGGCGCCCCATCTATCTACCAGGGACACATACTACAGTCTCTAAGGGCTTCCCCAGGGAGAACCAGTACCACAGCCTCTCCCTCATCTAATTTCTTGCACACTCCACCTGCTGGAGACCTGCCAGGCTGTGGGACAGCCCTCTGGTCCCCATACCAAGCACCGTGACACTAGCGTGCATAGGCCGCAACCACCAGCTACTCCAGTATTCTGGGCCCCGGTTGCCTCCAGGCCCCAAGAAAAGGCTAGGCCCCGGTGGGGGATGTTGCACAAGTACACCAAGAGCCATGGATGAGATACCAGGGGACAGGGCAGTACACCAGGAGATATGGAGGGGGCCTTAGGAGGGCAACAACCCAGCAGCAGGACCATTACCTCCACCTTTTTGCATGGAGGAACATGAGGAGCACTGCCAGAACCCTGCAAAATGACCTCCAGCAGCCACAAATGTGCCTTTTTGGATTGACACAGGGATAACGGATAATTCCAAAACTGACCATAATGGATGACAGAAAAGTGTTGAAAATGAGATTTTATAATTATAATAAGTGTAGACTCTGGTTTCTCCTTTCTTTACTTTACTTTATTAAGGGAGGTAATTAACTGTGGTAGGTAACAAAGCTTTTATTACGAAGCACTATACTATACACTATACTCAAACTATACTCATAGATTGTAAGCTGTTTAACAGCAATGGCAATGGCCAAACAGTAGCAGTAGTTTCTGCAAGCTGGAAGAGTCATGGAGAGAGCTGGTCCACAGGAAGGTTGTACACAGCCTAGTAGTATCTTCAGGCAGGGCTGTTAGAGATGGACCTGAGTCCAGGTGGTGGACTTCTGCATTGGGGATTAAGTCTCCTGACTTGCACTCACTCTTCCTGGTAGTGGGTCAGGAGAACAGCTCCAGAATGGAGCTGCACACTGGACCTGCTTCTCTATCTACTGACTGAAATCCAAGACCATGTGCTCCTGCCCACCAGGGGTTTATATACTCCCTTGGTCAGATGGTAGCTCTCTCCAACCAGCTTCCAGCTTGCTTTCATGAAACACCATTGGACAATAACATTTGGCATATTGTCAACTCTTGCCATACCGGGCAGTGGCTATAGCTGCAATTACAAAGTTCTCCAGGACTTAGAGACCTCCTAGAGAGGTCACTCCATATCTCATATTAAAGAGGAGACTCTCCTGTTCAACATGACACAATATTGGGGCGGATTTACTTACCCGGTCCATTATCGATCCAGCGGCGCGTTCTCTGCGCTGGATTCGGGTCCGGACGGGATTTATGATGGTAGTTCCTCCGCTGTCCACCAGGTGGCGTTGCTGCGCTGAAGTCCGCTGGAAAGCCTCGAAATACACCGGCCTATCCTGGATGAAGGTGAGTGAAATTTTCGCGACACAATTTTTTTTTTAAATGCGGCGGTTTTTCCGAATCCGTCGGGTTTTCGTTGGGCCACGCCCCCCGATTTCAGTCGCGTGCAAGCCGGCGCCGATGCGACACAATCCAATCGCGTGCGCCAAAATCCCGGGGCAATTCAGATACAATCGGCGCAAATCGGGACCCCCAATATTGGGGCAGATAAACTTACCCAGTCCATTAGCGATCCAGCGGCGCATTCTCTGCGCTGGATTCGGGTCTGGCCGGGATTTATTAAGGCACTAAAAAGCATCAGAACGCGCTCAAGTTCACCGGCCTATTCCTAGTGAAGGTAAGTGCAAGCTCCGCGACACATTTTTTGTTTTAAATGCGGCGGTTTTTCCGAATCAGTCGGGTTTTCGGTCGGCCAGCCCCCCCCCCCCCCGATTTCCGTCGTGTGCATGCCAGCGCCGATGCGCCACAATCCCGGGGCAATTCAGGGGAAATCAGCGCAAATCGGAAATATTTGGGTAATGCGTTGGGAAAACGCGAATGGGGCCCTTAGTAAATGACCCCCATTGTGTTTCTAGGTGCTTGGGTTCAGGAAATATAGGCGTTTGAAGTGTGTCCACCTCCAGCAGGTCAGAATTTAGAAGAAACTGCTGGAATTTTACTTTGCAAAAGTACATGCACCCCCTGCATCTGCAGCTGAACCTGGGGAAGGGGGATGGAATATTGCCGGACATATTTACACCATGGTTTGGTAAAAGTTACTACTTATTTAAAACACTACAATTATAAAATTTACATAAAAGCTTATTTTTGCACATTGGTAAATTCATAGTTTATACGGTTGAAAAAAGACACTTGTCCATCAAGTTCAACCAAGGAAGGGTAGGGATTGGATGAGGAAGGGATTTAGGGGAAACAATCCTATATAGCATAACAATCAATGTTATTTAGGTGTAAAAAGGCATCTTGACCCTTCTTGAAGCTCTCTGCTGTCCCTGCTGTGACCAGCGCCTGAGGCAGGCTATTCCACAGATTGACCGTTCTCATAGTAAAAAAGCCCTGTCGCCTCTGGTGATTAAACCTTGGTTTCTCCAAACGGAGACAGTGCCCCCGCGTCTTTTGATTTGATCTAATCTGAAACAACTTCCCACCATATTTTTTGTATGGACCATTCATATATTTATATACATTAATCATCTCCCCTCGTAGTCGTCTCTTTTCCAGACTAAATAAATCTAGTTGTTTTAATCTTTCCTCATCACTGAGACCCTCCATACCCCTTATCAGTTTTGTGGCTCTACGTTGAACCCTCTCCAGCTCCAGGGCTTCCTTTTTATGGACCGGTGCCCAGAACTGGACAGCATATTCTAGGTGAGGCCGAACCAGTGCCTTGTACAGTGTAATATTACATCCCTATCATGAGAGTCCATTCCACTTTTGATACATGACATGATCCTACTAGCTTTAGAGGCAGCTGATTGACATTGCATGCTGTTATTCAATTTATGATCTACTAGTACCCCCAGGTCCTTCTCAACAAGGGACTCTCCCAGATTTACTCCCCCAAGGACATATTTTGCCTTTGGATTATTGACCCCCAGGTGCATAACCTTACATTTATCCACATTAAACCTCATTTGCCAAGTGGATGACCAAACATTCAGTTTGTCCAAGTCACCCTGCAGCCTATGAACATCCTCCATGGACTGTATTACACTACACAGCTTGGTGTCATCTGCAAAAATAGACACAGTGCTATTAATTCCTACCTCTATATCATTAATAAATATATTAAATAGTAGTGGGCCAAGCACAGAACCCTGAGGTACACCACTCATAACTGGTGACCATTCCGAGTATGAATCATTGACCACAACTCTCTGGATACGATCCTTCAGCCAGTTTTCAGTCCAATTGCAAATGATTTCTGCCAAACCAATAGCCCTAATTTTACCCATCAGGCGTCTATGAGGGACACAATATCCACAGCTGCTCCTCCATCCAGGCATCTGCTCACCTCTTCATAGAAGCAGATAAGGTTAGTTTGACAACTTCTATTCTTAGTAACCCCTCGCTGGCTGTCACTTATTATACTATTTGATGTCACATACTCCAGTATGTAGTCTTTTACTAACCCTTCCAACACTTTCCCCACAATGGAAGTTAAGCTTACAGGCCTGTAATTGCCAGGCGAAGTTCTAGAGCCCTTTTTATATATTGGCACCACATTTGCCTTGCTCCAGTCACTTGGCACCACACCAGACATTACAGAATCCCTGAAGATTTTAGACAGTGGTACAGCAATAACAGAACTGAGTTCTTTAAGAACTCTGGGGTGTAACCCATCTGGTCCAGGAGCTTTGTACACATTGATTTTATTAAGCTTAGATTGGATAATGTCTACATTTAGCCAGTCTAGTATATCACAGGATCCATGACCCGCACTTGCACCACCCAAGTCAGAAGTTCTCTTTTCTATTGTATAAACGGAGCTAAAAAACCTATTAAGTAACTCCGCCTTCTCCTGGTCTCCAGTCACCGATGCCCCATTTTCAGAATAAAGGGGTCCAACCTGTTGTGACCCATTTTTTTTTGCATTGATATACCTAAAAAATTTCTTGGGATTTGTTTTGCTATCTTTAGCTACCTGTCTTTCATTTTGTATTTTGGCTGATTTGATTTCCTTTTTACAGATTTTGGTAAGTTTTTTGTAAGTTTTGAAAGCCTCAGGTGACCCGTCAGATTTATATTTTTTAAATGCCCTCTTTTTCTCATTAATTGCCCTTTTAACTGTAGCTGTAAGCCACGAGGGGTGTAATCTAGCCCGTCTATACTTGTTACCTGTAGCTGTAGCCACGAGGGGTGTAATCTAGCCCGTCTATACTTGTTACCTGTAGCTGTAAGCCACGAGGGGTGTAATCTAGCCCGTCTATACTTGTTACCTGTAGCTGTAGCCACGAGGGGTGTAATCTAGCCCGTCTATACTTGTTACCTGTAGCTGTAAGCCACGAGGGGTGTAATCTAGCCCGTCTATACTTGTTACCTGTAGCTGTAGCCACGAGGGGTGTAATCTAGCCCGTCTATACTTGTTACCTGTAGCTGTAGCCACGAGGGGTGTAATCTAGCCCGTCTATACTTGTTACCTGTAGCTGTAGCCACGCAGGGTGTAATCTCGCCCGTCTATACTTGTTACCTGTAGCTGTAGCCACGCAGGGTGTAATCTCGCCCGTCTATACTTGTTACCTGTAGCTGTAGCCACGCGGGGTGTAATCTAGCCCGTCTATACTTGTTACCTGTAGCTGTAGCCACGCGGGGTGTAATCTAGCCCGTCTATACTTGTTACCTGTAGCTGTAGCCACGCGGGGTGTAATCTCGCCCGTCTATACTTGTTACCTGTAGCTGTAAGCCGCGCAGGGTGTAATCTAGCCCGTCTATACTTGTTACCTGTAGCTGTAGCCACGAGGGGTGTAATCTAGCCCGTCTATACTTGTTACCTGTAGCTGTAGCCACGCGGGGTGTAATCTCGCCCGTCTATACTTGTTACCTGTAGCTGTAGCCACGCGGGGTGTAATCTCGCCCGTCTATACTTGTTACCTGTAGCCACGCAGGGTGTAATCTCGCCCGTCTATACTTGTTACCTGTAGCTGTAGCCACGCGGGGTGTAATCTAGCCCGTCTATACTTGTTACCTGTAGCTGTAGCCACGAGGGGTGTAATCTAGCCCGTCTATACTTGTTACCTGTAGCTGTAGCCACGAGGGGTGTAATCTAGCCCGTCTATACTTGTTACCTGTAGCTGTAGCCACGCGGGGTGTAATCTAGCCCGTCTATACTTGTTACCTGTAGCTGTAGCCACGCGGGGTGTAATCTAGCCCGTCTATACTTGTTACCTGTAGCTGTAAGCCACGCGGGGTGTAATCTAGCCCGTCTATACTTGTTACCTGTAGCTGTAGCCACGCGGGGTGTAATCTAGCCCGTCTATACTTGTTACCTGTAGCTGTAGCCACGAGGGGTGTAATCTAGCCCGTCTATACTTGTTACCTGTAGCTGTAGCCACGAGGGGTGTAATCTAGCCCGTCTATACTTGTTACCTGTAGCTGTAGCCACGAGGGGTGTAATCTAGCCCGTCTATACTTGTTACCTGTAGCTGTAGCCATGAGGGGTGTAATCTAGCCCGTCTATACTTGTTACCTATTGGAAATTAAAAATAATAATAACAATAAAAAATGTATCCTAAAAAAATACTAAGAAAAAATTAATATGAGAGGTGATGATCGGTCATGAAGAGGCTAAATAAACATGAGAGCTCCCTAAGGAACTGCCTTAGTAAATCCCGGCCGGACCCGAATCCAGCGCAGAGAACGCGCTGCTGGATCACGAATGAGCCGGGTAAGTAAATCTGCCCCATTGTAATGATGAATCCCCCCCCCATGAGTCACCTGACTGCGTCCAGTCCTTATTTATATCACTTTTTTATTTTGACCCTATTTTACTTAATACAAACTAATTTAGGGAATGTCTTGATTTAGCATTGGCAGAAGTTTTTTTATTTTTTCGTTGCCAGAGATGGTTAAGGTCTTACTTTTTGTTGGAGGAGTTTTGTTTTCAGCTTTTCAGTCTTATTTTGGGGCACGTAACATTTTTTTGATCACTTTTTAGGACATTTTGTTGTGAAGGGTATTAATGAATCATCTTTTTCAGAAATTTTTGTTGGGGTAATTTTACGGCGTTCACCTTGCGGGTCTAGTAATGATTCTGCTTTATTGTTCAGAATGTCATGGACACGGTGATACCAAATATGTGAGGGGGGAGGGGGGGATATTGGTGTTTTTTGTACCTCCATGAGACAATACAAAGACCAAGCACAATATCATGTAGATCAGCATTTATTGTTAAGATTCATCGCTCATAGTGAAGATGCTGATAAGAGGAGGAGGTTCTCCTATAACATAATAAATGCGCAGCATATTCCATTGTTGCAGGAGCCGATATTCCTCATCATTACCGGACACTTATCTATGCACGCCCCTCGTCTCATCATACAACGGGAATCCAGATCTCTCACATCTGCAACAAGATCACCAAGAAGTTAGTGAGGTTTGGTTATCAGCCACCAGAAGAAACCCAAACCCTCTAAATCCCCAGATTACACAGCCAATAGGGGGCGTCCTCCTGGCTCTGCTGATTGGCTGAGGAGCCCTGGGAGGAGGATAAGGGAACCTGACAGCAGGACATGTATATGGTATAAATATACACCCATAGGCTCAGCCCAGTGTAACAGGCCAGAATCCACTCCCAGCCCAGACTATAACCCGGAAAATCCCCCCCATGACAGAGTATGCCCCCCAGGCTGGCGTATACCTCCTAGGCCATAGTATACAACCACAAGCCAGAACATACCTCCCAAGCCCAGAGTATCCCTCCCATGCCATTTTATACCCCCAAAGACAGAGTATACTCCTTACGCCAGATTATATCCTCCCAGTCCAGTGTATACCCCCAAAGAAAGTGTCTACTCCCCCAGGCCAGACTATAAAAAGTGGTCTAGGCAGCCAGAGTATACCCCCCAGGCCAGGGTATTCCCCCTATGCCAGATTATACCCCCCCCCCCAAGCCAGAGTATACCCCCCAGGCCAGATGATACCCCCCCCCCCCAAGCCAGCGTATACCCCCCAAGCCAGATGATACCCCCCCAAGCCAGCGTATATCCCTCAGGCCAGGGTATTCCCCCCTATGCCAGATTATACCCCCCCACCCAAGACAGAGTATACCCCCACCAGACCAGAGTATAACCCCACCAGACCAAAGTATACACCCACCAGACCAGAGGACAAGGAGCCACAGTGTGACAGAGGACAGGGGGCCACAGTGTGAGAGAGGACAGGGGGCCACAGTGTGAAAGAGGACAGGGGGCCAAAGTGTGAGAGGGCAGGGGGCCACAGTATAAGGGTGGCATTTTGAACCCACTTTTAGTCCGTTTTTGAGCAGTTTGTTAAAACATTTTTGCATTTTGCATTTTAAAAACACATACGTTTTTTTTACCTTTTTGTCAGTTTTTAATTAAGATAATTGGGAAAAACAAACAAAAACTCATGCATTTTCTAACAGACTGCTTAAAAACGGACTAAAAACGGGTTCAAAAAGACATGTGTGACACCACCCTAAGAGAGTACAGGGGGCCACGACATAAGGGATGATGAAGGACAGGGGGATGTAATGTGAGAAAAAACAGGGGGCCACAATATGAGGGGGGAGCAGGAAAGGAGGCCACAATATGAGGGAGGATGGAGGACAGGGGGCCACAATATGAGGGAGGATGGAGGACAGGGGGCTATAATATAAGAGAGGACAGGGGGACACAATAAAAGTGGGGGAACCAACGTAGAGGGAGGATCAAATTAAAACAGTGGCATTATATCTTGCTCCATAAAGTAGTTGGCCACTGGAAAGGGGCATTATGCTACGAAGGGGCTCATAAGGACAGAAGGAATTATAGTATGTTTATGGGTGGGACAAGGGATGGGAAAATGGACATGGTTTAGTAACAAAGGGAATCGTTGGGAGGTATGCAAAGTTTAACATCCAGGCTGAGAGGTACTTACCTTGGTTGTGCCCATGGACCACCACAGAGGACATGATAAGAACCAGGAGCAGAACTGGAGATCCGGAGAACATTCTGAGCTGAGTCTGAGGTCCAGAGAGGAGGAGAGAGAGGTCCTATCAGTGTCCCGTCAGCTGTCACTGCAGATGTGGCTTCAGTTTTCGATGTGACTGGTATATAAAGCCTGAGCCAGCGTCATGTCTCCTCCTCCGTGTGACTGCTGTATATAGTGTCATGTCTCCTCCTCTGTGTGACTGCTGTATATAGTGTCATGTCTCCTCCTCTGTGTGACTGCTGTATATAGCGTCATGTCTCCTCTGTGTGACTGCTGTATATAGTGTCATGTCTCCTCTGTGTGACTGCTGTATATAGCGTCATGTCTCCTCTGTGTGACTGCTGTATATAGTGTCATGTCTCCTCCTCTGTGTGACTGCTGTATATAGCGTCATGTCTCCTCCTCTGTGTGACTGCTGTATATAGTGTCATGTCTCCTCCTCCGTGTGACTGCTGTATAAAGTGTCATGTCTCCTCCTCTGTGTGACTGCTGTATATAGCGTCATGTCTCCTCTGTGTGACTGCTGTATATAGCGTCATGTCTCCTCTGTGTGACTGCTGTATATAGTGTCATGTCTCCTCCTCCGTGTGACTGCTGTATATAGCGTCATGTCTCCTCCTCTGTGTGACTGCTGTATATAGTGTCATGTCTCCTCCTCTGTGTGACTGCTGTATATAGTGTCATGTCTCCTCCTCTGTGTGACTGCTGTATATAGTGTCATGTCTCCTCCTCTGTGTGACTGCTGTATATAGTGTCATGTCTCCTCCTCTGTGTGACTGCTGTATATAGCGTCATGTCTCCTCCTCTGTGTGACTGCTGTATATTATGTCATGTCTCCTCCTCCGTGTGACTGCTGTATATAGCGTCATGTCTCCTCCTCTGTGTGACTGCTGTATATAGCGTCATGTCTCCTCCTCTGTGTGACTGCTGTATATAGCGTCATGTCTCCTCCTCTGTGTGACTGCTGTATATAGTGTCATGTCTCCTCCTCTGTGTGACTGCTGTATATAGTGTCATGTCTCCTCCTCTGTGTGACTGCTGTATATAGTGTCATGTCTCCTCCTCTGTGTGACTGCTGTATATAGTGTCATGTCTCCTCCTCTGTGTGACTGCTGTATATAGTGTCATGTCTCCTCCTCTGTGTGACTGCTGTATATAGTGTCATGTCTCCTCCTCTGTGTGACTGCTGTATATAGCGTCATGTCTCCTCCTCTGTGTGACTGCTGTATATAGTGTCATGTCTCCTCCTCTGTGTGACTGCTGTATATAGTGTCATGTCTCCTCCTCTGTGTGACTGCTGTATATAGTGTCATGTCTCCTCCTCTGTGTGACTGCTGTATATAGTGTCATGTCTCCTCCTCTGTGTGACTGCTGTATATAGCGTCATGTCTCCTCCTCTGTGTGACTGCTGTATATAGTGTCATGTCTCCTCCTCTGTGTGACTGCTGTATATAGTGTCATGTCTCCTCCTCTGTGTGACTGCTGTATATAGTGTCATGTCTCCTCCTCTGTGTGACTGCTGTATATAGCGTCATGTCTCCTCCTCTGTGTGACTGCTGTATATAGCGTCATGTCTCCTCCTCTGTGTGACTGCTGTATATAGTGTCATGTCTCCTCCTCTGTGTGACTGCTGTATATAGTGTCATGTCTCCTCCTCTGTGTGACTGCTGTATATAGCGTCATGTCTCCTCCTCTGTGTGACTGCTGTATATAGCGTCATGTCTCCTCCTCTGTGTGACTGCTGTATATAGCGTCATGTCTCCTCCTCTGTGTGACTGCTGTATATAGCGTCATGTCTCCTCCTCTGTGTGACTGCTGTATATAGTGTCATGTCACCTCCTCTGTGTGACTGCTGTATATAGTGTCATGTCTCCTCCTCTGTGTGACTGCTGTATATAGTGTCATGTCTCCTCCTCTGTGTGACTGCTGTATATAGCGTCATGTCTCCTCCTCTGTGTGACTGCTGTATATAGCGTCATGTCTCCTCCTCTGTGTGACTGCTGTATATAGTGTCATGTCTCCTCCTCTGTGTGACTGCTGTATATAGCGTCATGTCTCCTCCTCTGTGTGACTGCTGTATATAGTGTCATGTCTCCTCCTCTGTGTGACTGCTGTATGTAGTGTCATGTCTCCTCCTCTGTGTGACTGCTGTATATAGCGTCATGTCTCCTCCTCTGTGTGACTGCTGTATATAGTGTCATGTCTCCTCCTCTGTGTGACTGCTGTATATAGTGTCATGTCTCCTCCTCTGTGTGACTGCTGTATATAGTGTCATGTCTCCTCCTCTGTGTGACTGCTGTATATAGTGTCATGTCTCCTCCTCTGTGTGACTGCTGTATATAGCGTCATGTCTCCTCTGTGTGACTGCTGTATATAGCGTCATGTCTCCTCCTCTGTGTGACTGCTGTATATAGTGTCATGTCTCCTCCTCTGTGTGACTGCTGTATATAGTGTCATGTCTCCTCCTCTGTGTGACTGCTGTATATAGTGTCATGTCTCCTCCTCTGTGTGACTGCTGTATATAGCGTCATGTCTCCTCCTCTGTGTGACTGCTGTATATAGTGTCATGTCTCCTCCTCTGTGTGACTGCTGTATATAGTGTCATGTCTCCTCCTCTGTGTGACTGCTGTATATAGTGTCATGTCTCCTCCTCTGTGTGACTGCTGTATATAGCGTCATGTCTCCTCCTCTGTGTGACTGCTGTATATAGTGTCATGTCTCCTCCTCCGTGTGACTGCTGTATATAGTGTCATGTCTCCTCCTCCGTGTGACTGCTGTATATAGAGTCATGTCTCCTCCTCTGTGTGACTGCTGTATATAGTGTCATGTCTCCTCCTCTGTGTGACTGCTGTATATAGTGTCATGTCTCCTCCTCTGTGTGACTGCTGTATATAGCGTCATGTCTCCTCCTCTGTGTGACTGCTGTATATAGTGTCATGTCTCCTCCTCTGTGTGACTGCGGTATATAGCGTCATGTCTCCTCCTCTGTGTGACTGCTGTATATAGTGTCATGTCTCCTCCTCTGTGTGACTGCTGTATATAGCGTCATGTCTCCTCCTCCGTGTGACTGCTGTATATAGCGTCATGTCTCCTCCTCTGTGTGACTGCTGTATAAAGTTTCATGTCTCCTCCTCTGTGTGACTGCTGTATATAGTGTCATGTCTCCTTCTCTGTGTGACTGCTGTATATAGTGTCATGTCTCCTCCTCCGTGTGACTGCTGTATATAGTGTCATGTCTCCTCTGTGTGACTGCTGTATATAGCGTCATGTCTCCTTCTCTTTGTGACTGCTGTATATAGCGTCATGTCTCCTCCTCTGTGTGACTGCTGTATATAGTGTCATGTCTCCTCCTCTGTGTGACTGCTGTATATAGCGTCATGTCTCCTCTGTGTGACTGCTGTATATAGTGTCATGTCTCCTCCTCTGTGTGACTGCTGTATATAGCGTCATGTCTCCTCCTCCGTGTGACTGCTGTATATAGCGTCATGTCTCCTCCTCTGTGTGACTGCTGTATAAAGTGTCATGTCTCCTCCTCTGTGTGACTGCTGTATATAGTGTCATGTCTCCTCTGTGTGACTGCTGTATATAGCGTCATGTCTCCTTCTCTTTGTGACTGCTGTATATAGCGTCATGTCTCCTCCTCTGTGTGACTGCTGTATATAGCGTCATGTCTCCTCCTCTGTGTGACTGCTGTATATAGTGTCATGTCTCCTCCTCCGTGTGACTGCTGTATATAGCGTCATGTCTCCTCCTCTGTGTGACTGCTGTATATAGTGTCATGTCTCCTCCTCTGTGTGACTGCTGTATATAGTGTCATGTCTCCTCCTCTGTGTGACTGCTGTATATAGCGTCATGTCTCCTCCTCTGTGTGACTGCTGTATATAGTGTCATGTCTCCTCCTCTGTGTGACTGCTGTATATAGTGTCATGTCTCCTCCTCTTTGTGACTGCTGTATATAGTGTCATGTCTCCTCCTCTGTGTGACTGCTGTATATAGTGTCATGTCTCCTCCTCTGTGTGACTGCTGTATATAGTGTCATGTCTCCTCCTCTGTGTGACTGCTGTATATAGTGTCATGTCTCCTCTGTGTGACTGCTGTATATAGCGTCATGTCTCCTTCTCTTTGTGACTGCTGTATATAGCGTCATGTCTCCTCCTCTGTGTGACTGCTGTATATAGTGTCATGTCTCCTCCTCTGTGTGACTGCTGTATATAGCGTCATGTCTCCTCTGTGTGACTGCTGTATATAGTGTCATGTCTCCTCCTCTGTGTGACTGCTGTATATAGCGTCATGTCTCCTCCTCCGTGTGACTGCTGTATATAGCGTCATGTCTCCTCCTCTGTGTGACTGCTGTATAAAGTGTCATGTCTCCTCCTCTGTGTGACTGCTGTATATAGTGTCATGTCTCCTCTGTGTGACTGCTGTATATAGCGTCATGTCTCCTTCTCTTTGTGACTGCTGTATATAGCGTCATGTCTCCTCCTCTGTGTGACTGCTGTATATAGTGTCATGTCTCCTCCTCCGTGTGACTGCTGTATATAGCGTCATGTCTCCTCCTCTGTGTGACTGCTGTATATAGTGTCATGTCTCCTCCTCTGTGTGACTGCTGTATATAGTGTCATGTCTCCTCCTCTGTGTGACTGCTGTATATAGCGTCATGTCTCCTCCTCTGTGTGACTGCTGTATATAGTGTCATGTCTCCTCCTCTGTGTGACTGCTGTATATAGTGTCATGTCTCCTCCTCTTTGTGACTGCTGTATATAGTGTCATGTCTCCTCCTCTGTGTGACTGCTGTATATAGTGTCATGTCTCCTCCTCTGTGTGACTGCTGTATATAGTGTCATGTCTCCTCCTCTGTGTGACTGCTGTATATAGTGTCATGTCTCCTCCTCTGTGTGACTGCTGTATATAGTGTCATGTCTCCTCCTCTGTGTGACTGCTGTATATAGCGTCATGTCTCCTCCTCTGTGTGACTGCTGTATATAGTGTCATGTCTCCTCCTCTGTGTGACTGCTGTATATAGTGTCATGTCTCCTCCTCTGTGTGACTGCTGTATATAGTGTCATGTCTCCTCCTCTGTGTGACTGCTGTATATAGTGTCATGTCTCCTCCTCTGTGTGACTGCTGTATATAGTGTCATGTCTCCTCCTCTGTGTGACTGCTGTATATAGCGTCATGTCTCCTCTGTGTGACTGCTGTATATAGTGTCATGTCTCCTCCTCTGTGTGACTGCTGTATATAGCGTCATGTCTCCTCCTCTGTGTGACTGCTGTATATAGCGTCATGTCTCCTCCTCTGTGTGACTGCTGTATATAGTGTCATGTCTCCTCCTCTGTGTGACTGCTGTATATAGCGTCATGTCTCCTCCTCTGTGTGACTGATGTATATAGTGTCATGTCTCCTCCTCTGTGTGACTGCTGTATATAGCGTCATGTCTCCTCCTCTGTGTGACTGATGTATATAGTGTCATGTCTCCTCCTCTGTGTGACTGCTGTATATAGTGTCATGTCTCCTCCTCTGTGTGACTGCTGTATATAGTGTCATGTCTCCTCCTCTGTGTGACTGCTGTATATAGTGTCATGTCTCCTCCTCTGTGTGACTGCTGTATATAGTGTCATGTCTCCTCCTCTGTGTGACTGCTGTATATAGTGTCATGTCTCCTCCTCCTCTGTGTGACTGCTGTATATAGCGTCATGTCTCCTCCTCTGTGTGACTGCAGTATATAGTGTCATGTCTCCTCCTCTGTGTGACTGCTGTATATAGTGTCATGTCTCCTCCTCTGTGTGACTGCTGTATATAGTGTCATGTCTCCTCCTCTGTGTGACTGCTGTATATAGCGTCATGTCTCCTCCTCTGTGTGACTGCAGTATATAGTGTCATGTCTCCTCCTCTGTGTGACTGCTGTATATAGTGTCATGTCTCCTCTGTGTGACTGCTGTATATAGTGTCATGTCTCCTCTGTGTGACTGCTGTATATAGTGTCATGTCTCCTCCTCTGTGTGACTGCTGTATATAGCGTCATGTCTCCTCCTCTGTGTGACTGCGGTATATAGCGTCATGTCTCCTCCTCTATGTGACTGCTGTATATAGTGTCATGTCTCCTCATCCTCTGTGTGACTGCTGTATATAGCGTCATGTCTCCTCCTCTGTGTGACTGCTGTATATAGCGTCATGTCTCCTCCTCTGTGTGACTGCTGTATATAGTGTCATGTCTCCTCTGTGTGACTGCTGTATATAGTGTCATGTCTCCTCCTCTGTGTGACTGCTGTATATAGTGTCATGTCTCCTCCTCTGTGTGACTGCTGTATATAGCGTCATGTCTCCTCCTCTGTGTGACTGCTGTATATAGTGTCATGTCTCCTCTGTGTGACTGCTGTATATAGTGTCATGTCTCCTCCTCTGTGTGACTGCTGTATATAGTGTCATGTCTCCTCCTCTGTGTGACTGCTGTATATAGTGTCATGTCTCCTCTGTGTGACTGCTGTATATAGTGTCATGTCTCCTCCTCTGTGTGACTGCTGTATATAGCGTCATGTCTCCTCCTCTGTGTGACTGCTGTATATAGCGTCATGTCTCCTCCTCTGTGTGACTGCGGTATATAGCGTCATGTCTCCTCCTCTATGTGACTGCTGTATATAGTGTCATGTCTCCTCCTCTGTGTGACTGCTGTATATAGTGTCATGTCTCCTCATCCTCTGTGTGACTGCTGTATATAGCGTCATGTCTCCTCCTCTGTGTGACTGCTGTATATAGTGTCATGTCTCCTCCTCTGTGTGACTGCTGTATATAGTGTCATGTCTCCTCCTCTGTGTGACTGCTGTATATAGTGTCATGTCTTCTCCTCTGTGTGACTGCTGTATATAGTGTCATGTCTCCTCCTCTGTGTGACTGCTGTATATAGTGTCATGTCTCCTCCTCTGTGTGACTGCTGTATATAGTGTCATGTCTCCTCCTCTGTGTGACTGCTGTATATAGCGTCATGTCTCCTCTGTGTGACTGCTGTATATAGTGTCATGTCTCCTCCTCTGTGTGACTGCTGTATATAGTGTCATGTCTCCTCCTCTGTGTGACTGCTGTATATAGTGTCATGTCTCCTCCTCTGTGTGACTGCTGTATATAGCGTCATGTCTCCTCCTCTGTGTGACTGCTGTATATAGTGTCATGTCTCCTCCTGTGTGTCTGCTGTATATAGTGTCATGTCTCCTCCTCTGTGTGACTGCTGTATATAGTGTCATGTCTCCTCCTCTGTGTGACTGCTGTATATAGCGTCATGTCTCCTCCTCTGTGTGACTGCTGTATATAGTGTCATGTCTCCTCCTCTGTGTGACTGCTGTATATAGCGTCATGTCTTCTCCTCTGTGTGACTGCTGTATATAGTGTCATGTCTCCTCCTCTGTGTGACTGCTGTATATAGTGTCATGTCTCCTCCTCTGTGTGACTGCTGTATATAGTGTCATGTCTCCTCCTCTGTGTGACTGCTGTATATAGTGTCATGTCTCCTCTTCTGTGTGACTGCTGTATATAGCGTCATGTCTCCTCCTCTGTGTGACTGCTGTATATAGCGTCATGTCTCCTCTGTGTGACTGCTGTATATAGCGTCATGTCTCCTCTGTGTGACTGCTGTATATAGCATCATGTCTCCTCCTCTGTGTGACTGCTGTATATAGCGTCATGTCTCCTCCTCTGTGTGACTGCTGTATATAGCGTCATGTCTCCTCCTCTGTGTGACTGCTGTATATAGCGTCATGTCTCCTCCTCTGTGTGACTGCTGTATATAGTGTCATGTCTCCTCCTCTGTGTGACTGCTGTATATAGTGTCATGTCTCCTCCTCTGTGTGACTGCTGTATATAGTGTCATGTCTCCTCCTCTGTGTGACTGCTGTATATAGCGTCATGTCTCCTCCTCTGTGTGACTGCTGTATATAGTGTCATGTCTCCTCCTCTGTGTGACTGCTGTATATAGCGTCATGTCTCCTCCTCTGTGTGACTGCTGTATATAGTGTCATGTCTCCTCCTCTGTGTGACTGCTGTATATAGTGTCATGTCTCCTCCTCTGTGTGACTGCTGTATATAGTGTCATGTCTCTTCCTCTGTGTGACTGCTGTATATAGTGTCATGTCTCCTCCTCTGTGTGACTGCTGTATATAGTGTCATGTCTCCTCCTCTGTGTGACTGCTGTATATAGCGTCATGACTCCTCCTCTGTGTGACTGCTGTATATAGTGTCATGTCTCCTCCTCTGTGTGACTGCTGTATATAGCGTCATGACTCCTCCTCTGTGTGACTGCTGTATATAGTGTCATGTCTCCTCCTCTGTGTTACTGCTGTATATAGCGTCATGACTCCTCCTCTGTGTGACTGCTGTATATAGTGTCATGTCTCCTCCTCTGTGTGACTGCTGTATATAGCGTCATGTCTCCTCCTCTGTGTGACTGCTGTATATAGCGTCATGACTCCTCCTCTGTGTGACTGCTGTATATAGTGTCATGTCTCCTCCTCTGTGTGACTGCTGTATATAGCGTCATGTCTCCTCCTCTGTGTGACTGCTGTATATAGCGTCATGTCTCCTCCTCTGTGTGACTGCTGTATATAGCGTCATGTCTCCTCCTCTGTGTGACTGCTGTATATAGTGTCATGTCTCCTCCTCTGTGTGACTGCTGTATATAGCGTCATGTCTCCTCCTCTGTGTGACTGCTGTATATAGTGTCATGTCTCCTCCTCTGTGTGACTGCTGTATATAGTGTCATGTCTCCTCCTCTGTGTGACTGCTGTATATAGTGTCATGTCTCCTCCTCTGTGTGACTGCTGTATATAGTGTCATGTCTCCTCCTCTGTGTGACTGCTGTATATAGTGTCATGTCTCCTCCTCTGTGTGACTGCTGTATATAGCGTCATGTCTCCTCCTCTGTGTGACTGCTGTATATAGTGTCATGTCTCCTCCTCTGTGTGACTGCTGTATATAGTGTCATGTCTCCTCCTCTGTGTGACTGCTGTATATAGTGTCATGTCTCCTCCTCTGTGTGACTGCTGTATATAGTGTCATGTCTCCTCCTCTGTGTGACTGCTATATATAGCGTCATGTCTCCTCCTCTGTGTGACTGCTGTATATAGTGTCATGTCTCCTCCTCTGTGTGACTGCTGTATATAGCGTCATGTCTCCTCCTCTGTGTGACTGCTGTATATAGCGTCATGTCTCCTCCTCTGTGTGACTGCTGTATATAGTGTCATGTCTCCTCCTCTGTGTGACTGCTGTATATAGCGTCATGTCTCCTCCTCTGTGTGACTGCTGTATATAGTGTCATGTCTCCTCCTCTGTGTGACTGCTGTATATAGTGTCATGTCTCCTCCTCTGTGTGACTGCTGTATATAGTGTCATGTCTCCTCCTCTGTGTGACTGCTGTATATAGCGTCATGTCTCCTCCTCTGTGTGACTGCTGTATATAGTGTCATGTCTCCTCCTCTGTGTGACTGCTGTATATAGTGTCATGTCTCCTCCTCTGTGTGACTGCTGTATATAGTGTCATGTCTCCTCCTCTGTGTGACTGCTGTATATAGTGTCATGTCTCCTCCACTGTGTGACTGCTGTATATAGTGTCATGTCTCCTCCTCTGTGTGACTGCTGTATATAGCGTCATGTCTCCTCCTCTGTGTGACTGCTGTATATAGTGTCATGTCTCCTCCTCTATGTGACTGCTGTATATAGTGTCATGTCTCCTCCTCTGTGTGACTGCTGTATATAGCGTCATGTCTCCTCCTCTGTGTGACTGCTGTATATAGTGTCATGTCTCCTCCTCTGTGTGACTGCTGTATATAGTGTCATGTCTCCTCTGTGTGACTGCTGTATATAGTGTCATGTCTCCTCCTCTGTGTGACTGCTGTATATAGCGTCATGTCTCCTCCTCTGTGTGACTGCTGTATATAGCGTCATGTCTCCTCCTCTGTGTGACTGCTGTATATAGTGTCATGTCTCCTCCTCTGTGTGACTGCTGTATATAGCGTCATGTCTCCTCCTCTGTGTGACTGCTGTATATAGCGTCATGTCTCCTCCTCTGTGTGACTGCTGTATATAGTGTCATGTCTCCTCCTCTGTGTGACTGCTGTATACAGTGTCATGTCTCCTCCTCTGTGTGACTGCTGTATATAGTGTCATGTCTCCTCCTCTGTGTGACTGCTGTATATAGCGTCATGTCTCCTCCTCTGTGTGACTGCTGTATATAGCGTCATGTCTCCTCCTCTGTGTGACTGCTGTATATAGTGTCATGTCTCCTCCTCTGTGTGACTGCTGTATATAGCGTCATGTCTCCTCCTCTGTGTGACTGCTGTATATAGTGTCATGTCTCCTCCTCTGTGTGACTGCTGTATATAGTGTCATGTCTCCTCCTCTGTGTGACTGCTGTATATAGTGTCATGTCTCCTCTGTGTGACTGCTGTATATAGTGTCATGTCTCCTCCTCTGTGTGACTGCTGTATATAGCGTCATGTCTCCTCCTCTGTGTGACTGCTGTATATAGTGTCATGTCTCCTCCTCTGTGTGACTGCTGTATATAGTGTCATGTCTCCTCCTCTGTGTGACTGCTGTATATAGTGTCATGTCTCCTCCTCTGTGTGACTGCTGTATATAGCGTCATGTCTCCTCTGTGTGACTGCTGTATATAGTGTCATGTCTCCTCCTCCTCTGTGTGACTGCTGTATATAGTGTCATGTCTCCTCCTCTGTGTGACTCCTGTATATAGTGTCATGTCTCCTCCTCTGTGTGACTGCTGTATATAGCGTCATGTCTCCCCCTCTGTGTGACTGCTGTATATAGCGTCATGTCTCCTTCTCTGTGTGACTGCTGTATATAGTGTCATGTCTCCTCCTCTGTGTGACTGCTGTATATAGTGTCATGTCTCCTCCTCTGTGTGACTGCTCTATATAGCGTCATGTCTCCTCCTCTATGTGACTGCTGTATATAGTGTCATGTCTCCTCCTCTGTGTGACTGCTGTATATAGTGTCATGTCTCCTCCTCTGTGTGACTGCTGTATATAGCGTCATGTCTCCTCCTCTGTGTGACTGCTGTATATAGCGTCATGTCTCCTCCTCTGTGTGACTGCTGTATATAGTGTCATGTCTCCTCCTCTGTGTGACTGCGGTATATAGCGTCATGTCTCCTCCTCTGTGTGACTGCTGTATATAGTGTCATGTCTCCTCCTCTGTGTGACTGCTGTATATAGTGTCATGTCTCCTCCTCTGTGTGACTGCTGTATATAGTGTCATGTCTCTTCCTCTGTGTGACTGCTGTATATAGTGTCATGTCTCCTCCTCTATGTGACTGCTGTATATAGTGTCATGTCTCCTCCTCTGTGTGACTGCTGTATATAGTGTCATGTCTCCTCCTCTGTGTGACTGCTGTATATAGTGTCATGTCTCCTCCTCTATGTGACTGCTGTATATAGCGTCATGTCTCCTCCTCTGTGTGACTGCTGTATATAGCGTCATGTCTCCTCCTCTGTGTGACTGCTGTATATAGCGTCATGTCTCCTCCTCTGTGTGACTGCTGTATATAGCGTCATGTCTCCTCCTCTGTGTGACTGCTGTATATAGTGTCATGTCTCCTCTGTGTGACTGCTGTATATAGTGTCATGTCTCCTCCTCTGTGTGACTGCTGTATATAGCGTCATGTCTCCTCCTCTGTGTGACTGCTGTATATAGCGTCATGTCTCCTCCTCTGTGTGACTGCTGTATATAGCGTCATGTCTCCTCCTCTGTGTGACTGCTGTATATAGTGTCATGTCTCCTCCTCTGTGTGACTGCTGTATATAGTGTCATGTCTCCTCCTCTGTGTGACTGCTGTATATAGTGTCATGTCTCCTCCTCTGTGTGACTGCTGTATATAGTGTCATGTCTCCTCTGTGTGACTGCTGTATATAGCGTCATGTCTCCTTCTCTGTGTGACTGCTGTATATAGCGTCATGTCTCCTCCTCTGTGTGACTGCTGTATATAGTGTCATGTCTCCTCCTCTGTGTGACTGCTGTATATAGTGTCATGTCTCCTCCTCTGTGTGACTGCTGTATATAGTGTCATGTCTCCTCCTCTGTGTGACTGCTGTATATAGTGTCATGTCTCCTCCTCTGTGTGACTGCTGTATATAGTGTCATGTCTCCTCCTCTGTGTGACTGCTGTATATAGTGTCATGTCTCCTCCTCTTTGTGACTGCTGTATATAGTGTCATGTCTCCTCCTCTGTGTGACTGCTGTATATAGTGTCATGTCTCCTCCTCTGTGTGACTGCTGTATATAGTGTCATGTCTTCTCCTCTGTGTGACTGCTGTATATAGTGTCATGTCTCCTCCTCTGTGTGACTGCTGTATATAGCGTCATGTCTCCTCCTCTGTGTGACTGCTGTATATAGTGTCATGTCTCCTCCTCTGTGTGACTGCTGTATATAGTGTCATGTCTCCTCCTCTGTGTGACTGCTGTATATAGTGTCATGTCTCCTCCTCTGTGTGACTGCTGTATATAGTGTCATGTCTCCTCCTCTGTGTGACTGCTGTATATAGTGTCATGTCTCCTCCTCTGTGTGACTGCTGTATATAGCGTCATGTCTCCTCCTCTGTGTGACTGCTGTATATAGCGTCATGTCTCCTCCTCTGTGTGACTGCTGTATATAGTGTCATGTCTCCTCCTCTGTGTGACTGCTGTATATAGTGTCATGTCTCCTCCTCTGTGTGACTGCTGTATATAGTGTCATGTCTCCTCCTCTGTGTGACTGCTGTATATAGTGTCATGTCTCCTCCTCTGTGTGACTGCTGTATATAGTGTCATGTCTCCTCCTCCTCTGTGTGACTGCTGTATATAGCGTCATGTCTCCTCCTCTGTGTGACTGCAGTATATAGTGTCATGTCTCCTCCTCTGTGTGACTGCTGTATATAGCGTCATGTCTCCTCCTCTGTGTGACTGCTGTATATAGCGTCATGTCTCCTCCTCTGTGTGACTGCAGTATATAGTGTCATGTCTCCTCCTCTGTGTGACTGCTGTATATAGTGTCATGTCTCCTCTGTGTGACTGCTGTATATAGTGTCATGTCTCCTCTGTGTGACTGCTGTATATAGTGTCATGTCTCCTCCTCTGTGTGACTGCTGTATATAGTGTCATGTCTCCTCCTCTGTGTGACTGCTGTATATAGCGTCATGTCTCCTCCTCTGTGTGACTGCGGTATATAGCGTCATGTCTCCTCCTCTATGTGACTGCTGTATATAGTGTCATGTCTCCTCATCCTCTGTGTGACTGCTGTATATAGCGTCATGTCTCCTCCTCTGTGTGACTGCTGTATATAGTGTCATGTCTCCTCCTCTGTGTGACTGCTGTATATAGCGTCATGTCTCCTCCTCTGTGTGACTGCTGTATATAGTGTCATGTCTCCTCTGTGTGACTGCTGTATATAGTGTCATGTCTCCTCCTCTGTGTGACTGCTGTATATAGCGTCATGTCTCCTCCTCTGTGTGACTGCTGTATATAGCGTCATGTCTCCTCCTCTGTGTGACTGCGGTATATAGCGTCATGTCTCCTCCTCTATGTGACTGCTGTATATAGTGTCATGTCTCCTCCTCTGTGTGACTGCTGTATATAGTGTCATGTCTCCATCCTCTGTGTGACTGCTGTATATAGCGTCATGTCTCCTCCTCTGTGTGACTGCTGTATATAGTGTCATGTCTCCTCCTCTGTGTGACTGCTGTATATAGTGTCATGTCTCCTCCTCTGTGTGACTGCTGTATATAGTGTCATGTCTTCTCCTCTGTGTGACTGCTGTATATAGCGTCATGTCTCCTCCTCTGTGTGACTGCTGTATATAGCGTCATGTCTCCTCTGTGTGACTGCTGTATATAGCGTCATGTCTCCTCCTCTGTGTGACTGCTGTATATAGCGTCATGTCTCCTCCTCTGTGTGACTGCTGTATATAGCGTCATGTCTCCTCCTCTGTGTGACTGCTGTATATAGCGTCATGTCTCCTCCTCTGTGTGACTGCTGTATATAGCGTCATGTCTCCTCCTCTGTGTGACTGCTGTATATAGTGTCATGTCTCCTCCTCTGTGTGACTGCTGTATATAGTGTCATGTCTCCTCCTCTGTGTGACTGCTGTATATAGTGTCATGTCTCCTCCTCTGTGTGACTGCTGTATATAGCGTCATGTCTCCTCCTCTGTGTGACTGCTGTATATAGTGTCATGTCTCCTCCTCTGTGTGACTGCTGTATATAGCGTCATGTCTCCTCCTCTGTGTGACTGCTGTATATAGTGTCATGTCTCCTCCTCTGTGTGACTGCTGTATATAGTGTCATGTCTCCTCCTCTGTGTGACTGCTGTATATAGTGTCATGTCTCTTCCTCTGTGTGACTGCTGTATATAGTGTCATGTCTCCTCCTCTGTGTGACTGCTGTATATAGTGTCATGTCTCCTCCTCTGTGTGACTGCTGTATATAGCGTCATGACTCCTCCTCTGTGTGACTGCTGTATATAGTGTCATGTCTCCTCCTCTGTGTGACTGCTGTATATAGCGTCATGACTCCTCCTCTGTGTGACTGCTGTATATAGTGTCATGTCTCCTCCTCTGTGTGACTGCTGTATATAGCGTCATGTCTCCTCCTCTGTGTGACTGCTGTATATAGCGTCATGACTCCTCCTCTGTGTGACTGCTGTATATAGTGTCATGTCTCCTCCTCTGTGTGACTGCTGTATATAGCGTCATGTCTCCTCCTCTGTGTGACTGCTGTATATAGCGTCATGTCTCCTCCTCTGTGTGACTGCTGTATATAGCGTCATGTCTCCTCCTCTGTGTGACTGCTGTATATAGTGTCATGTCTCCTCCTCTGTGTGACTGCTGTATATAGCGTCATGTCTCCTCCTCTGTGTGACTGCTGTATATAGTGTCATGTCTCCTCCTCTGTGTGACTGCTGTATATAGTGTCATGTCTCCTCCTCTGTGTGACTGCTGTATATAGTGTCATGTCTCCTCCTCTGTGTGACTGCTGTATATAGTGTCATGTCTCCTCCTCTGTGTGACTGCTGTATATAGTGTCATGTCTCCTCCTCTGTGTGACTGCTGTATATAGCGTCATGTCTCCTCCTCTGTGTGACTGCTGTATATAGTGTCATGTCTCCTCCTCTGTGTGACTGCTGTATATAGTGTCATGTCTCCTCCTCTGTGTGACTGCTGTATATAGTGTCATGTCTCCTCCTCTGTGTGACTGCTGTATATAGTGTCATGTCTCCTCCTCTGTGTGACTGCTATATATAGCGTCATGTCTCCTCCTCCGTGTGACTGCTGTATATAGTGTCATGTCTCCTCCTCTGTGTGACTGCTGTATATAGCGTCATGTCTCCTCCTCTGTGTGACTGCTGTATATAGCGTCATGTCTCCTCCTCTGTGTGACTGCTGTATATAGTGTCATGTCTCCTCCTCTGTGTGACTGCTGTATATAGCGTCATGTCTCCTCCTCTGTGTGACTGCTGTATATAGTGTCATGTCTCCTCCTCTGTGTGACTGCTGTATATAGTGTCATGTCTCCTCCTCTGTGTGACTGCTGTATATAGCGTCATGTCTCCTCCTCTGTGTGACTGCTGTATATAGTGTCATGTCTCCTCCTCTGTGTGACTGCTGTATATAGTGTCATGTCTCCTCCTCTGTGTGACTGCTGTATATAGTGTCATGTCTCCTCCTCTGTGTGACTGCTGTATATAGTGTCATGTCTCCTCCACTGTGTGACTGCTGTATATAGTGTCATGTCTCCTCCTCTGTGTGACTGCTGTATATAGCGTCATGTCTCCTCCTCTGTGTGACTGCTGTATATAGTGTCATGTCTCCTCCTCTGTGTGACTGCTGTATATAGTGTCATGTCTCCTCCTCTGTGTGACTGCTGTATATAGCGTCATGTCTCCTCCTCTGTGTGACTGCTGTATATAGTGTCATGTCTCCTCCTCTGTGTGACTGCTGTATATAGTGTCATGTCTCCTCTGTGTGACTGCTGTATATAGTGTCATGTCTCCTCCTCTGTGTGACTGCTGTATATAGCGTCATGTCTCCTCCTCTGTGTGACTGCTGTATATAGCGTCATGTCTCCTCCTCTGTGTGACTGCTGTATATAGTGTCATGTCTCCTCCTCTGTGTGACTGCTGTATATAGCGTCATGTCTCCTCCTCTGTGTGACTGCTGTATATAGGGTCATGTCTCCTCCTCTGTGTGACTGCTGTATATAGTGTCATGTCTCCTCCTCTGTGTGACTGCTGTATATAGCGTCATGTCTCCTCCTCTGTGTGACTGCTGTATATAGTGTCATGTCTCCTCCTCTGTGTGACTGCTGTATATAGCGTCATGTCTCCTCCTCTGTGTGACTGCTGTATATAGCGTCATGTCTCCTCCTCTGTGTGACTGCTGTATATAGTGTCATGTCTCCTCGTCTGTGTGACTGCTGTATATAGCGTCATGTCTCCTCCTCTGTGTGACTGCTGTATATAGTGTCATGTCTCCTCCTCTGTGTGACTGCTGTATATAGTGTCATGTCTCCTCCTCTGTGTGACTGCTGTATATAGTGTCATGTCTCCTCTGTGTGACTGCTGTATATAGTGTCATGTCTCCTCCTCTGTGTGACTGCTGTATATAGCGTCATGTCTCCTCCTCTGTGTGACTGCTGTATATAGTGTCATGTCTCCTCCTCTGTGTGACTGCTGTATATAGTGTCATGTCTCCTCCTCTGTGTGACTGCTGTATATAGTGTCATGTCTCCTCCTCTGTGTGACTGCTGTATATAGCGTCATGTCTCCTCTGTGTGACTGCTGTATATAGTGTCCATGTCTCCTCCTCCTCTGTGTGACTGCTGTATATAGTGTCATGTCTCCTCCTCTGTGTGACTCCTGTATATAGTGTCATGTCTCCTCCTCTGTGTGACTGCTGTATATAGCGTCATGTCTCCCCCTCTGTGTGACTGCTGTATATAGCGTCATGTCTCCTTCTCTGTGTGACTGCTGTATATAGTGTCATGTCTCCTCCTCTGTGTGACTGCTGTATATAGTGTCATGTCTCCTCCTCTGTGTGACTGCTGTATATAGCGTCATGTCTCCTCCTCTATGTGACTGCTGTATATAGTGTCATGTCTCCTCCTCTGTGTGACTGCTGTATATAGTGTCATGTCTCCTCCTCTGTGTGACTGCTGTATATAGCGTCATGTCTCCTCCTCTGTGTGACTGCTGTATATAGCGTCATGTCTCCTCCTCTGTGTGACTGCTGTATATAGTGTCATGTCTCCTCCTCTGTGTGACTGCGGTATATAGCGTCATGTCTCCTCCTCTGTGTGACTGCTGTATATAGTGTCATGTCTCCTCCTCTATGTGACTGCTGTATATAGTGTCATGTCTCCTCCTCTGTGTGACTGCTGTATATAGTGTCATGTCTCCTCCTCTGTGTGACTGCTGTATATAGTGTCATGTCTCCTCCTCTATGTGACTGCTGTATATAGCGTCATGTCTCCTCCTCTGTGTGACTGCTGTATATAGCGTCATGTCTCCTCCTCTGTGTGACTGCTGTATATAGCGTCATGTCTCCTCCTCTGTGTGACTGCTGTATATAGCGTCATGTCTCCTCCTCTGTGTGACTGCTGTATATAGCGTCATGTCTCCTCCTCTGTGTGACTGCTGTATATAGTGTCATGTCTCCTCCTCTGTGTGACTGCTGTATATAGTGTCATGTCTCCTCCTCTGTGTGACTGCTGTATATAGCGTCATGTCTCCTCCTCTGTGTGACTGCTGTATATAGTGTCATGTCTCCTCCTCTGTGTGACTGCTGTATATAGTGTCATGTCTCCTCCTCTGTGTGACTGCTGTATATAGTGTCATGTCTCCTCCTCTGTGTGACTGCTGTATATAGTGTCATGTCTCCTCCTCTGTGTGACTGCTGTATATAGTGTCATGTCTCCTCCTCTGTGTGACTGCTGTATATAGTGTCATGTCTCCTCCTCTTTGTGACTGCTGTATATAGTGTCATGTCTCCTCCTCTGTGTGACTGCTGTATATAGTGTCATGTCTCCTCCTCTGTGTGACTGCTGTATATAGTGTCATGTCTCCTCCTCTGTGTGACTGCTGTATATAGTGTCATGTCTCCTCCTCTGTGTGACTGCTGTATATAGTGTCATGTCTCCTCCTCTGTGTGACTGCTGTATATAGTGTCATGTCTCCTCCTCTGTGTGACTGCTGTATATAGCGTCATGTCTCCTCCTCTGTGTGACTGCTGTATATAGTGTCATGTCTCCTCCTCTGTGTGACTGCTGTATATAGTGTCATGTCTCCTCCTCTGTGTGACTGCTGTATATAGTGTCATGTCTCCTCCTCTGTGTGACTGCTGTATATAGTGTCATGTCTCCTCCTCTGTGTGACTGCTGTATATAGTGTCATGTCTCCTCCTCTGTGTGACTGCTGTATATAGCGTCATGTCTCCTCTGTGTGACTGCTGTATATAGTGTCATGTCTCCTCCTCTGTGTGACTGCTGTATATAGCGTCATGTCTCCTCCTCTGTGTGACTGCTGTATATAGCGTCATGTCTCCTCTGTGTGACTGCTGTATATAGTGTCATGTCTCCTCCTCTGTGTGACTGCTGTATATAGTGTCATGTCTCCTCCTCTGTGTGACTGCTGTATATAGTGTCATGTCTCCTCCTCTGTGTGACTGCTGTATATAGTGTCATGTCTCCTCCTCTGTGTGACTGCTGTATATAGTGTCATGTCTCCTCCTCTGTGTGACTGCTGTATATAGTGTCATGTCTCCTCCTCCTCTGTGTGACTGCTGTATATAGCGTCATGTCTCCTCCTCTGTGTGACTGCAGTATATAGTGTCATGTCTCCTCTGTGTGACTGCTGTATATAGTGTCATGTCTCCTCCTCTGTGTGACTGCTGTATATAGCGTCATGTCTCCTCCTCTGTGTGACTGCAGTATATAGTGTCATGTCTCCTCCTCTGTGTGACTGCTGTATATAGTGTCATGTCTCTCCTCTGTGTGACTGCTGTATATAGTGTCATGTCTCCTCTGTGTGACTGCTGTATATAGTGTCATGTCTCCTCCTCTGTGTGACTGCTGTATATAGCGTCATGTCTCCTCCTCTGTGTGACTGCGGTATATAGCGTCATGTCTCCTCCTCTATGTGACTGCTGTATATAGTGTCATGTCTCCTCATCCTCTGTGTGACTGCTGTATATAGCGTCATGTCTCCTCCTCTGTGTGACTGCTGTATATAGTGTCATGTCTCCTCCTCTGTGTGACTGCTGTATATAGCGTCATGTCTCCTCCTCTGTGTGACTGCTGTATATAGTGTCATGTCTCCTCTGTGTGACTGCTGTATATAGTGTCATGTCTCCTCCTCTGTGTGACTGCTGTATATAGTGTCATGTCTCCTCCTCTGTGTGACTGCTGTATATAGTGTCATGTCTCCTCTGTGTGACTGCTGTATATAGTGTCATGTCTCCTCCTCTGTGTGACTGCTGTATATAGTGTCATGTCTCCTCATCCTCTGTGTGACTGCTGTATATAGCGTCATGTCTCCTCCTCTGTGTGACAGCTGTATATAGTGTCATGTCTCCTCCTCTGTGTGACTGCTGTATATAGTGTCATGTCTCCTCCTCTGTGTGACTGCTGTATATAGTGTCATGTCTTCTCCTCCGTGTGACTGCTGTATATAGCGTCATGTCTCCTCCTCTGTGTGACTGCTGTATATAGCGTCATGTCTCCTCTGTGTGACTGCTGTATATAGCGTCATGTCTCCTCTGTGTGACTGCTGTATATAGCATCATGTCTCCTCCTCTGTGTGACTGCTGTATATAGCGTCATGTCTCCTCCTCTGTGTGACTGCTGTATATAGCGTCATGTCTCCTCCTCTGTGTGACTGCTGTATATAGTGTCATGTCTCCTCCTCTGTGTGACTGCTGTATATAGTGTCATGTCTCCTCCTCTGTGTGACTGCTGTATATAGTGTCATGTCTCCTCCTCTGTGTGACTGCTGTATATAGTGTCATGTCTCCTCCTCTGTGTGACTGCTGTATATAGCGTCATGTCTCCTCCTCTGTGTGACTGCTGTATATAGTGTCATGTCTCCTCCTCTGTGTGACTGCTGTATATAGCGTCATGTCTCCTCCTCTGTGTGACTGCTGTATATAGTGTCATGTCTCCTCCTCTGTGTGACTGCTGTATATAGTGTCATGTCTCCTCCTCTGTGTGACTGCTGTATATAGTGTCATGTCTCCTCCTCTGTGTGACTGCTGTATATAGTGTCATGTCTCCTCCTCTGTGTGACTGCTGTATATAGTGTCATGTCTCCTCCTCTGTGTGACTGCTGTATATAGCGTCATGTCTCCTCCTCTGTGTGACTGCTGTATATAGTGTCATGTCTCCTCCTCTGTGTGACTGC
The DNA here is from genome assembly GCF_040894005.1 of Engystomops pustulosus. Classification (NCBI taxonomy): domain Eukaryota; kingdom Metazoa; phylum Chordata; class Amphibia; order Anura; family Leptodactylidae; genus Engystomops; species Engystomops pustulosus. Next base: position 972 of record NW_027285184.1, on the reverse strand, counting down.
TGTATATAGCGTCATGTCTCCTCCTCTGTGTGACTGCTGTATATAGTGTCATGTCTCCTCCTCTGTGTGACTGCTGTATATAGCGTCATGTCTCCTCCTCTGTGTGACTGCTGTATATAGTGTCATGTCTCCTCCTCTGTGTGACTGCTGTATATAGCGTCATGTCTCCTCCTCTGTGTGACTGCTGTATATAGTGTCATGTCTCCTCCTCTGTGTGACTGCTGTATATAGCGTCATGTCTCCTCCTCTGTGTGACTGCTGTATATAGTGTCATGTCTCCTCCTCTGTGTGACTGCTGTATATAGTGTCATGTCTCCTCCTCTGTGTGACTGCTGTATATAGTGTCATGTCTCCTCCTCTGTGTGACTGCTGTATATAGTGTCATGTCTCCTCCTCTGTGTGACTGCTGTATATAGCGTCATGTCTCCTCCTCCTGTGTGACTGCTGTATATAGTGTCATGTCTCCTCCTCTGTGTGACTGCTGTATATAGCGTCATGTCTCCTCCTCTGTGTGACTGCTGTATATAGCGTCATGTCTCCTCCTCTGTGTGACTGCTGTATATAGTGTCATGTCTCCTCCTCTGTGTGACTGCTGTATATAGCGTCATGTCTCCTCTCTGTGTGACTGCTGTATATAGTGTCATGTCTCCTCCTCTGTGTGACTGCTGTATATAGTGTCATGTCTCCTCCTCTGTGTGACTGCTGTATATAGTGTCATGTCTCCTCCTCTGTGTGACTGCTGTATATAGTGTCATGTCTCCTCCTCTGTGTGACTGCTGTATATAGTGTCATGTCTCCTCCTCTGTGTGACTGCTGTATATAGTGTCATGTCTCCTCCTCTGTGTGACTGCTGTATATAGTGTCCATGTCTCCTCCTCTGTGTGACTGCTGTATATAGTGTCATGTCTCCTCCTCTGTGTGACTGCTGTATATAGTGTCATGTCTCCTCTGTGTGACTGCTGTATATAGTGT
>NW_027285183.1:97500-105574 GCF_040894005.1 Engystomops pustulosus | reverse complement strand
GGGACTTGCCGCCAAGTCTGGCCGGGGGACAGTGACACTTGGCCGGGTAGGCGAAGTGGCTTCTCCCGCTGACTTGCCCCTTCGGAAGTAGGAGCTCCTACTTCCATGGGCATTATTCCTCCCCGGGACTTGCCGCCAAGTCTGGCCGGGGGACAGTGACACTTGGCCGGGTAGGCGAAGTGGCTTCTCCCGCTGACTTGCCCCTTTGGAAGTAGGAGCTCTTACTTCCATGGGCATTATACCTCTCGAAGACTTAGAGCCAAGTGAGCTCCTACTTCCATGGGCATTATTCCTCCCCGGGACCTACTGCCAAGTGTGGCCGGGGAACAGTGACTCTTGGCCGGATAGGCCAAGTGGCTTCTCCCGCTGACTTGCCCCTATGGAAGTAGGAGCTCTTACTTCCATGGGCATTATTCCTCCCCGGGACCTACTGCCAAGTGTGGCCGGGGAACAGTGACTCTTGGCCGGATAGGCCAAGTGGCTTCTCCCGCTGACTTGCCCCTTTGGAAGTAGGAGCTCTTACTTCCATGGTCATTATTCCTCCCCGGGACCTACTGCCAAGTGTGGCCGGGGAACAGTGACTCTTGGCCGGATAGGCCAAGTGGCTTCTCCCGCTGACTTGCCCCTTTGGAAGTAGGAGCTCCTACTTCCATGGGCATTATTCCTCCCCGGGACCTACTGCCAAGTGTGGCCGGGGAACAGTGACTCTTGCCTGGGTAGGCCAAGTGGCTTCTCCCGCTGACTTGCCCCTTTGGAAGTAGGAGCTCCTACTTCCATGGGCATTATTCCTCCCCGGGACCTACTGCCAAGTGTGGCCGGGGAACAGTGACTCTTGGCCGGATAGAACTAGTGGCTTCTTCCGCTGACTTGCCCCTTTGGAAGTAGGAGCTCCTACTTCCATGGGCATTATTCCTCCCCGGGACCTACAGCCAAGCTTGGCCGGGGGACAGTGACATGTGGCCGGATAGGCCAAGTGGCTTCTCCCGCTGACTTGCCCCTATGGAAGTAGGAGCTCTTACTTCCATGGGCAGTATACCTCTCGAGGACTTAGAGCCAAGTGTCTTCACCCTTTGGAGGTAGTAGCTCCTACTTCCATGGGCATTATTCCTCCCCGGGACCTACTGCCAAGTGTGGCCGGGGGACAGTGACATGTGGCCGGATAGGCCAAGTGGCTTCTCCCGCTGACTTGCCCCTTTGGAAGTAGGAGCTCTTACTTCCATGGGCATTATTCCTCCCCGGGACCTACAGCCAAGTGTGGCCGGGGAACAGTGACTCTTGGACGGATAGGCCAAGTGGCTGCTCCCGCTGACTTGCCCCTTTGGAAGTAGGAGCTCCTACTTCCATGGGCATTATTCCTCCCCGGGACCTACTGCCAAGTGTGGCCGGGGAACAGTGACTCTTGGCCGGATAGGCCAAGTGGCTGCTCCCGCTGACTTGCCCCTTTGGAAGTAGGAGCTCTTACTTCCATGGGCATTATTCCTCCCCGGGACCTACTGCCAAGTGTGGCCGGGGGACAGTGACATGTGGCCGGATAGGCCAAGTGGCTTCTCCCGCTGACTTGCCCCTTTGGAAGTAGGAGCTCTTACTTCCATGGGCATTATTCCTCCCCGGGACCTACTGCCAAGTGTTGCCGGGGGACAGTGACATGTGGCCGGATAGCCCAAGTGGCTTCTCCCGCTGACTTGCCCCTTTGGAAGTAGGAGCTCCTACTTCCATGGGCATTATTCCTCCCCGGGACCTCCTGCCAAGTGTGGCCGGGGAACAGTGACTCTTGGCCGGATAGGCCAAGTGGCTTCTCCCGCTGACTTGCCCCTTTGGAAGTAGGAGCTCCTACTTCCATGGGCATTATTCCTCCCCGGGACCTACTGCCAAGTGTGGCCGGGGAACAGTGACTCTTGGCCGGATAGGCCAAGTTGCTTCTCCCGCTTACTTTCCCCTTTGGAAGTAGGAGCTCCTACTTCCATGGGCATTATTCCTCCCCGGGACCTACTGCCAAGTGTGGCCGGGGAACAGTGACTCTTGGCCGGATAGGCCAAGTGGCTTCTCCCGCTGACTTGACCCTTTGGAAGTAGGAGCTCCTACTTCCATGGGCATTATTCCTCCCCGGGACCTCCTGCCAAGTGTGGCCGGGGAACAGTGACTCTTGGCCGGATAGGCCAAGTTGCTTCTCCCGCTGACTTGCCCCTTTGGAAGTAGGAGCTCCTACTTCCATGGGCACTATACCTCTCGGGGACTTAGAGCCAAGTGTCTTCACCCTTTGGAGGTAGTAGCTCCTACTTCCATGGGCATTATTCCTCCCCGGGACCTCCTGCCAAGTGTGGCCGGGGAACAGTGACTCTTGTTCGGATAGGCCAAGTCACTTCTCCCGCTGACTTGCCCCTTTGGAAGTAGGAGCTCCTACTTCCATGGGCATTATTCCTCCCCGGGACCTACTGCCAAGTGTGACCGGGGAACAGTGACTCTTGGCCGGATAGGCCAAGTGGCTTCTCCCGCTGACTTGACCCTTTGGAAGTAGGAGCTCCTACTTCCATGGGCATTATTCCTCCCCGGGACCTACTGCCAAGTGTGGCCGGGGAACAGTGACTCTTGCCTGGGTAGGCCAAGTGGCTTCTCCCGCTGACTTGCCCCTTTGGAAGTAGGAGCTCCTACTTCCATGGGCATTATTCCTCCCCGGGACCTACTGCCAAGAGTGGCCGGGGGACAGTGACATGTGGCCGGATAGGCCAAGTGGCTTCTCCCGCTGACTTGCCCCTTTGGAAGTAGGAGCTCCTACTTCCATGGGCATTATTCCTCCCCGGGACCTACTGCCAAGAGTGGCCGGGGGACAGTGACATGTGGCCGGATAGGCCAAGTGGCTTCTCCCGCTGACTTGCCCCTTTGGAAGTAGGAGCTCCTACTTCCATGGGCATTATTCCTCCCCGGGACCTACTGCCAAGTGTGGCCGGGGAACAGTGACTCTTGGCCGGATAGGCCAAGTGGCTTCTCCCGCTGACTTGCCCCTTTGGAAGTAGGAGCTCTTACTTCCATGGGCACTATACCTCTCGGGGACTTACAGCCAAGTGTCTTCACTCTTTGGAGGTAGTAGCTCCTACTTCCATGGGCATTATTCCTCCCCGGGACCTACTGCCAAGTGTGGCCGGGGGACAGTGACATGTGGCCGGATAGGCCAAGTGGCTTCTCCCGCTGACTTGCCCCTTTGGAAGTAGGAGCTCTTACTTCCATGGGCATTATTCCTCCCCGGGACCTACAGCCAAGTGTGGCCGGGGAACAGTGACTCTTGGACGGATAGGCCAAGTGGCTGCTCCCGCTGACTTGCCCCTTTGGAAGTAGGAGCTCCTACTTCCATGGGCATTATTCCTCCCCGGGACCTACTACCAAGTGTGGCCGGGGAACAGTGACTCTTGGCCGGATAGGCCAAGTGGCTGCTCCCGCTGACTTGCCCCTTTGGAAGTAGGAGCTCTTACTTCCATGGGCATTATTCCTCCCCGGGACCTACTGCCAAGTGTGGCCGGGGGACAGTGACATGTGGCCGGTTAGGCCAAGTGGCTTCTCCCGCTGACTTGCCCCTTTGGAAGTAGGAGCTCTTACTTCCATGGGCATTATTCCTCCCCGGGACCTACTGCCAAGTGTGGCCGGGGGACAGTGACATGTGGCCGGATAGCCCAAGTGGCTTCTCCCGCTGACTTGCCCCTTTGGAAGTAGGAGCTCCTACTTCCATGGGCATTATTCCTCCCCGGGACCTACTGCCAAGTGTGGCCGGGGAACAGTGACTCTTGGCCGGATAGGCCAAGTGGCTTCTCCCGCTGACTTGCCCCTTTGGAAGTAGGAGCTCTTACTCCCATGGGCAGTATACCTCTCGGGGACTTAGAGCCAAGTGTCTTCACCCTTTGGAGGTAGTAGCTCCTACTTCCATGGGCATTATTCCTCCCCGGGACCTACTGCCAAGTGTTGCCGGGGAACAGTGACTCTTGGCCGGATAGAACTAGTGGCTTCTCCCGCTGACTTGCCCCTTTGGAAGTAGGAGCTCCTACTTCCATGGGCATTATTCCTCCCCGGGACCTACTGCCAAGTGTGGCCGGGGAACAGTGACTCTTGGCCGGATAGGCCAAGTGGCTTCTCCCGCTGACTTGCCCCTTTGGAAGTAGGAGCTCCTACTTCCATGGGCATTATTCCTCCCCGGGACCTACTGCCAAGTGTGGCCGGGGAACAGTGACTCTTGGCCGGATAGAACTAGTGGCTTCTTCCGCTGACTTGCCCCTTTGGAAGTAGGAGCTCCTACTTCCATGGGCATTATTCCTCCCCGGGACCTACAGCCAAGCTTGGCCGGGGGACAGTGACATGTGGCCGGATAGGCCAAGTGGCTTCTCCCGCTGACTTGCCCCTTTGGAAGTAGGAGCTCTTACTTCCATGGGCATTATTCCTCCCCGGGACCTACTGCCAAGTGTGGCCGGGGAACAGTGACTCTTGGCCGGATAGGCCAAGTGGCTTCTCCCGCTGACTTGCCCCTTTGGAGGTAGGAGCTCCTACTTCCATGGGCATTATTCCTCCCCGGGACCTACTGCCAAGTGTGGCCGGGGAACAGTGACTCTTGGCCGGGTAGGCCAAGTGGCTTCTCCCGCTGACTTGCCCCTTTGGAAGTAGGAGCTCCTACTTCCATGGGCATTATTCCTCCCCGGGACCTACTGCCAAGTGTGGCCGGGGAACAGTGACTCTTGGCCGGATAGGCCAAGTGGCTTCTCCCGCTGACTTGCCCCTTTGGAAGTAGGAGCTCCTACTTCCATGGGCATTATTCCTCCCCGGGACCTACTGCCAAGTGTGGCCGGGGAACAGTGACTCTTGGCCGGATAGAACTAGTGGCTTCTTCCGCTGACTTGCCCCTTTGGAAGTAGGAGCTCCTACTTCCATGGGCATTATTCCTCCCCGGGACCTACAGCCAAGCTTGGCCGGGGGACAGTGACATGTGGCCGGATAGGCCAAGTGGCTTCTCCCGCTGACCTGCCCCTTTGGAAGTAGGAGCTCTTACTTCCATGGGCATTATTCCTCCCCGGGACCTACTGCCAAGTGTGGCCGGGGAACAGTGACTCTTGGCCGGATAGGCCAAGTGGCTTCTCCCGCTGACTTGCCCCTTTGGAAGTAGGAGCTCCTACTTCCATGGGCATTATTCCTCCCCGGGACCTACAGCCAAGCTTGGCCGGGGGACAGTGACATGTGGCCGGATAGGCCAAGTGGCTTCTCCCGCTGACCTGCCCCTTTGGAAGTAGGAGCTCTTACTTCCATGGGCATTATTCCTCCCCGGGACCTACTGCCAAGTGTGGCCGGGGAACAGTGACTCTTGGCCGGGTAGGCCAAGTGGCTTCTCCCGCTGACTTGCCCCTTTGGAGGTAGGAGCTCCTACTTCCATGGGCATTATTCCTCCCCGGGACCTACTGCCAAGAGTGGCCGGGGAACAGTGACTCTTGGCCGGATAGGCCAAGTGGCTTCTCCCGCTGACTTGCCCCTTTGGAGGTAGTAGCTCCTACTTCCATGGGCATTATTCCTCCCCGGGACCTACTGCCAAGTGTGGCCGGGGAACAGTGACTCTTGGCCGTGTAGGCCAAGTGGCTTCTCCCGCTGACTTGCCCCTTTGGAAGTAGGAGCTCCTACTTCCATGGGCACTATTCCTCTCCGGGACCTACTGCCAAGTGTGGCCGGGGAACAGTGACTCTTGGCCGGATAGGCCAAGTGGCTTCTCCCGCTGACTTGCCCCTTTGGAAGTAGGAGCTCTTACTCCCATGGGCAGTATACCTCTCGGGGACTTAGAGCCAAGTGTCTTCACCCTTTGGAGGTGGTAGCTCCTACTTCCATGGGCATTATTCCTCCCCGGGACCTACTGCCAAGTGTGGCCGGGGAACAGTGACTCTTGGCCGGATAGAACTAGTGGCTTCTCCCGCTGACTTGCCCCTTTGGAAGTAGGAGCTCCTACTTCCATGGGCATTATTCCTCCCCGGGACCTATTGCCAAGTGTGGCCGGGGAACAGTGACTCTTGGCCGGATAGGCCAAGTGGCTTCTCCCGCTGACTTGCCCCTTTGGAAGTAGGAGCTCCTACTTCCATGGGCATTATTCCTCCCCGGGACCTACTGCCAAGTGTGGCCGGGGAACAGTGACTCTTGGCCGGGTAGGCCAAGCGGCTTCTCCCGCTGACTTGCCCCTTTGGAAGTAGGAGCTCCTACTTCCATGGGCATTATTCCTCCCCGGGACCTACTGCCAAGTGTGGCCGGGGAACAGTGACTCTTGGCCGGGTAGGCCAAGTGGCTTCTCCCGCTGACTTGCCCCTTTGGAAGTAGGAGCTCTTACTCCCATGGGCAGTATACCTCTCGGGGACTTAGAGCCAAGTGTCTTCACCCTTTGGAGGTAGTAGCTCCTACTTCCATGGGCATTATTCCTCCCCGGGACCTACTGCCAAGTGTAGCCGGGGAACAGTGACTCTTGGCCGGATAGAACTAGTGGCTTCTCCCGCTGACTTGCCCCTTTGGAAGTAGGAGCTCCTACTTCCATGGGCATTATTCCTCCCCGGGACCTATTGCCAAGTGTGGCCGGGGAACAGTGACTCTTGGCCGGATAGGCCAAGTGGCTTCTCCCGCTGACTTGCCCCTTTGGAAGTAGGAGCTCCTACTTCCATGGGCATTATTCCTCCCCGGGACCTACTGCCAAGTAAGGCCGGGGAACAGTGACTCTTGGCCGGATAGAACTAGTGGCTTCTTCCGCTGACTTGCCCCTTTGGAAGTAGGAGCTCCTACTTCCATGGGCATTATTCCTCCCCGGGACCTACAGCCAAGTGTGGCCGGGGGACAGTGACATGTGGCCGGATAGGCCAAGTGGCTTCTCCCGCTGACTTGCCCCTTTGGAAGTAGGAGCTCCTACTTCCATGGGCATTATTCCTCCCCGGGACCTACTGCCAAGTGTGGCCGGGGAACAGTGACTCTTGGCCGGGTAGGCCAAGTGGCTTCTCCCGCTGACTTTCCCCTTTGGAAGTAGGAGCTCCTACTTCCATGGGCATTATTCCTCCCCGGGACCTACTGCCAAGTGTGGCCGGGGAACAGTGACTCTTGGCCGGGTAGGCCAAGTGGCTTCTCCCGCTGACTTGCCCCTTTGGAAGTAGGAGCTCTTACTCCCATGGGCAGTATACCTCTCGGGGACTTAGAGCCAAGTGTCTTCACCCTTTTTAGGTAGTAGCTCCTACTTCCATGGGCATTATTCCTCCCCGGGACCTACTGCCAAGTGTAGCCGGGGAACAGTGACTCTTGGCCGGATAGAACTAGTGGCTTCTCCCGCTGACTTGCCCCTTTGGAAGTAGGAGCTCCTACTTCCATGGGCATTATTCCTCCCCGGGACCTACTGCCAAGAGTGGCCGGGGAACAGTGACTCTTGGCCGGATAGGCCAAGTGGCTTCTCCCGCTGACTTGCCCCTTTGGAAGAAGGAGCTCCTACTTCCATGGGCATTATTCCTCCCCGGGACCTACTGCCAAGTAAGGCCGGGGAACAGTGACTCTTGGCCGGATAGAACTAGTGGCTTCTTCCGCTGACTTGCCCCTTTGGAAGTAGGAGCTCCTACTTCCATGGGCATTATTCCTCCCCGGGACCTACAGCCAAGCTTGGCCGGGGGACAGTGACATGTGGCCGGATAGGCCAAGTGGCTTCTCCCGCTGACTTGCCCCTTTGGAGGTAGGAGCTCTTACTTCCATGGGCATTATTCCTCTCCGGGACCTACAGCCAAGTGTGGCCGGGGAACAGTGAAACTTGGCCGGATAGGCCAAGTGGCTGCTCCCGCTGACTTGCCCCTTTGGAAGTAGGAGCTCCTACTTCCATGGGCATTATTCCTCCCCGGGACCTATAGCCAAGTGTGGCCGGGGGACAGTGACATGTGGCCGGATAGGCCGAGCGGCTTCTCCCGCTGACGTCATCGCTTTGGAAGTAGGAGCTCCTACTTCCATGGGCTTGTTCCTCCCCGGGACTTGCCGCCAAGTCTGGCCGGGGGACAGTGACATGTGGCCGGATAGGCCAACTGGCTGCTCCCGCTGAGCCCCTACTTCCATG